>NC_085966.1:7800260-8072760 GCF_910591565.1 Cydia splendana | reverse complement strand
TCCTATCACTTTAATCCCTGTCCTATCTAAAGTTTTTGAACGATTAGTTTTTAGGAAAATAATCGACTTTCTAGCCAAGCATAATTTAATAACCCCCCAGCAGTACGGTTTCCAAAAGAATAAATCGACAACACATGCCTGTTTCGAGCTAATACGAAACGTTACCTTAGGTTTAAATGACAAAGCAGCTGTAGTAGCACTTATGCTGGATATGAGTAAGGCGTTTGACTTCGTGTGCCATGAGACCTTACTTTCAAAATTATATAAATACGGCATAAGGGGACAAGCATATTTGTGGTTGGAAAGCTATCTCAATGGACGGCAACAATGTGTTGAAGTTATGAAAATGGTGAATAATCACAAGGAGTCATATAACTCACCCTATGTGGTAAATAAATGTGGCGTCCCACAGGGCAGCATACTGGGGCCGATATTGTTTCTATTATATATTAACGATTTACCTAGAGCCACACATAATGATACGATACTCTTCGCAGACGATACAACTATTATAATTAAAGAGACGAATGGTGCTTCTCTATGTCATAATATTGCACAGACGCTAACAAATATTACTAAATGGTTAGATGATAATAATCTTAATGTAAATCTAAAGAAAACATAGTTAATCCAATTTCAAACTTACAAAAGTAAATCCTTTGATGTAAATACCGACTTCAATAGCGTGCAACTTAAGGAAACGGATGCTGCAGTTTTCTTGGGTATACATATTGATAAAAACTGCAATTGGAAAGCTCATATCAACTACTTATGTAATAAGCTAGATCGTTTTGTTTATGTTTTGTATCGTTTGCGTTCTATTGTCTCTGAAGCGGCAGCAACCGCAGCCTTTCACGGCTATGTATCATCACAAATTCGATACGGCTTAATAATATGGGGCAACTCTACCGAGGCCGATAGAGTCTTTAAAGCGCAAAAAAGATGTGTGAGATCATTATGCGGGGCCCACTACTTAGATAGCTGCAAGCCATTATTTAAAAGAAAAAAAATACTGCCTTTACCATCCTTGTACGTGTTCGAAATGTGTAAATTTGTTAAAAATAATATAGGTTTGTTTAAAAAAAAGGGCAACGATAAACGGCACAAACACGACCTAGAGATACCGACGCATCAAAGGCTAAAGCTGTTCCAAAATAACTGCTATTGTATGGCTGTAAATTTGTATAATTCTATTCCTGTTGGTATAAGGATACTAGAAGGAAAGGCCTTTCAAAAAAAATTGTATAGTCTACTATTGGAACATTGTTTTTATAACTTAAATGATATAAAACAACATTTTAAAATTAATAATTTTAGATAGGATTTAATTAAGTAGGAATTTGACATTGATACACATTAACATTTTTTATTTTTTCTGTATTTTTTCTTTTATTGGAAATTTAATTTGATTATGAATGCTGAAATTTCAGCCGGACATGTAAATAATTGTACAGTTTACTGTTGGAAAATCGCTAATGACATGAATGATTAAGAATTTAATACAACTATTTATAATTAACAATATTTAGATAATTTAGTTTAGTAATTTGACATTGATACACATTGACATTTTTTTTCTTTCTCTTCAACATTATTATGTACTGCTTATTTAATATTTGTTATGTAATTTTGTGATAAATATTTGAATGCTGAAATTCCAGCCAGACATGTAAAGAACTGAATTTGTATATATTGACATCTTATTTATAACTCGTGTTTTATCAAATAAACGATTATCTTATCTTATCTTATCTTAGGTGGCTAGAATACTACGCGCTTACATTGGGCATGAAAAAGTAACTCATAAGACCTATACAGGCAATCTAATTAATTATAGCACAAGAGAATGCGATGATTACCAATTACAAAGCTAGGCATGCTTAGTTTGTGTACCTACCTATTTGAATTGAATAGAATTGAAGTAGGTACCTACTACATAAATAATATGTCTTGTTATGTTTATGTCGTTTTGGAATGTATACATATATGGAAATGGATTATAAAAGCATGTAATAATTACACTTGTAATATTCAGCATAATATTAGTCGTCTATGTATTAGCTAATGCACTTCGCCATACTTGTGATAGGTCATTTAATTCGCATTAACATAACGTTGAACAAAAAGAACAGACTTCACAAAGCATTTTTAAACGCCGTCAATTTATTTGTTTTAGGTATAGCCTTAAGGATAACTTACGCTAGACGGCCGGGCCCCGGCCGGAGCTTCCGGCGCTTCGTTTTCTATGGAAAGCACCACGTGATCGCCGATCAGCCGGATAGAAAATGACATGTCGGGCGCCTCAGCCCGGGCCCGGCCCGGTTTAGCGTGAGTCATCCTTTTATCAGCAGTTTGTAACTTTTGTAAAACAAAATTATGATTTCCGAGAGCAAATGCAATAGTTACGATAAAAAAATACCAATATCATTTAGTGATTTTAGTGTGCCTATAATATTTAAATATTTCACTCGATTACTCCGGGATACCATAATTTTCGAAAAAGGTGAAATAGTCTCCGAGTAGATGGTACATAAAAAAAGATTCCGATGAATTGAAAACCTCCTCCTTTTTTGAAGTCGGTTCAACCATAATTTCAGGTATACAAAAAAGTGTCCTAAATATGTATCTACATTAATTAGTTAACTCGCGTATACAAATGCAGCTAAGTCCAAAACCCCGAAAATCCAGTAACAAATTGAAAACATCTGCCAAAAAATTATATGCAAAAGCGCAACAGAATCCCGGTATCGGAACCCCGCCCGAGGCTCGCTCGTAATTCCACGACCACTTAACCAGATAACACCGGTAACTACCGACTAGTGGGCTTATTAATTTATATCCTTTATTGCTATCGCACTGCTTGTTATGCAATTGAATTTATATTATCTTAAAAGGTATGCACTAGCAATAATTGTCGATTACGATTACGGCTTCAACTGTGCGGATGGTTCTTCGTACCTAGTATTCTTATTCACTGGTAAAATCGAAGGCGATAAGCCGAGATGCAGGAGCCCAATGCGGTGGACAGACCAGATTCGCTCAGCCCTTAATGCAACGCTCCACGGTGCCCTACATTCGGCGACAGACAGAAAGAGGTGGCGGCACATTGTCAAAGAGAAACTGTTCCCTAGAAGTGGCCACGACCCTCAGTGATGAGGAAACCGATGCAAGGAGGAGTATTTTTATAGCGTTAGTCCCGTTGCAAAGGGCGGCAGTAAAGACAAATATTTTATCGTAATTTTTGCTTGAGTAAGAACTGAAATGAATTATTTATCAATTTTTGTTATAAACTATTTAAATAATACGTAACATTCGCGGAACCTGGTTCTATATCATTTATAAAACTAAGAGTTTAGTGTAAAAAACGTTTTTTTTGCAATGTACCTACTGTAGTTCCTGGTTTTATTTTAATATTAAGATCTACGTCCCAATCTCCCACACCCTAATTCCTATAAACACTCTCGTTTGTTTAATCTATGAATATTATCATAGTTAATTGTGAACAATTCCAGTTACTGGCACATTAACCTTAATTTCAGATGGATACAGCTGATAAGATATCAAAATAAAAGAAAATAAACTGTAGGTAATATAATTCAGCTCTCATTATAATCACAACAAAGTATTGAATAAAAAAAAAACTAGGAACCTGTTGCTTTATAAGCCTATATCGCTCGTGTAGAAATACTAGCGCTTAAAGCTATTAACAAGTTGTATAGAAGGGTAAAGTGCATCATCAATGAATAGTCAGTAATGTGCGGCTGCGATGAGAGTCCGTGCACAGTATATGCGGTCAGTATCTTGACAATAAGAAGAAGGCTTTAATATTTTAGGTATAGGTATAGAGTTAGATCAAGAGAAGTCTGTAACGATTTTGATAGCACACGTAGTGAAAGTGTTATTTTAAACGTCAAACTTCTATGAAATTATGACGTATTAAATAACACTCGCACTGCGTATGCTATCAAAATCACTGCAGACTTTTCTTGGTCTAACTCTATGTATGTACCTATTGTACCTACCGTAAAACAGATCAATATTTTTAGGAAATGTATGCAAAATGAGCGTAGGTACCTTCCAAGAAGATAAGATTTGGTGAGTTAGGTATGGAATGATTACATAAATAAAATCATACCGTAAGAATAACTACCACGTTAAAAACAAGGGTATTTAAAGGCTTTAAGTTTAGACGCTTAAAATGCATCGTGTTGTGTCTCATCACACCACGACTTGACTTATTATCGCTTTTATAGGCTAACGGGTAAATGTATATGTACCTAAAGTCAGCAGTATGTAGATATGCCAGCGAGGTGTTTAAAATGATCTGTAATGTAAATAAAGTTGTGTTAACTTTATTGTTACGATCATACGAGCGCAGATCATTTTGAACACCTGGTCCGCTTAGCTAATTCTGATTTATAGAGGCGCTCGAAAGCTTATAAGTCAAAGAACTGCTCCTGATTAGACTGCGCATAGAGTCTAGATTTTTCCGTCCCTAGCTCAGAGCATCTCACGCGCTATTACGCCGGGTCGCGGTCGTGAGTGCGCTTAGCATATTTCAAGTATGCGAGCTAAATGCGTACACTACAGTTAAGTGAAATGGATCGGCGCTTATGACGTTAACGGCTCACTAACAACACTCTATTTACGTTTCCCACGTTAGATTTTTCTTAGAAAGTTGTTGATGCCGAGGCGGAAGTTTCAGCTAGCGGCTGGAGTTTAATAATGTTTTTGAAGTTTATCATGTGCTTAAATTTAGTGGAGTAAAATTCGAGTTAATTTACAGCGTTATCAGACAAAGATATATTTATGTACGAGATAATTATCATGGTATTATTGTGATCATGATCATACGTAAATCTTAGCAAAAGTAATAAATTAAAAAAATAGATCAAAAATAGTCTCTAGAGACTTAATGTACACGAAATTTAAAGAGGACGTACAATTAAAATAAGTTTTCCCATTATGTATACTCCTGTTTATCAGAAGCAGAATACAAACTTCTGAAGTTGGTACCTAACTACCTATCTACTAAATAATAAATCTGAGTAGGTACTTGTTGGCTTTGGCCTCGCGCTCCCCCTAGATATCTGGAACACTATTGTTCTATGGAAGGGAAAGACATACAAATAATCTGCCTACACATTAATGACCGGGTCTCTATTGTTTCCCAAAAAGTTTTAAGTCATAATGTATTGTTTGTCATATGATCATTAGTCCTAAAATTGAAACCGTTAACTTTTCAGGATTTTCGTAAGGTTATCCTATAGATAGTTTAGGTTAGGTTAGGTTTGTTTCATGGCAATCCTGAAAAGTTACGCGTTTCTGAACCAAATAAATTATAAGTAACGAAAATACGGATAAACAATACATTAAGCTATGACTTAAAACTTTTTGGGAAACAATAGAGACCCGATCAAAATCTATGATCTGGCTACGACATATACACAATACGCCTATCCTCGTAAGACCCACCATATAAAGTTTTCGAATTTTTAATTTGAACCTTATTCAATGAGTAAATTAGAACGAATTTCATTTGTTTTAAAAAGCAATGAAACAAAAGAAATGCTACTTTATTTGGTTCATGAAAGGTTCAAATTAGATTGCACGAATATGTACATTTTACAATGTATGTAACATTTAGTCTCAGGAGGCTATAGTGAAGTAAGTAGTATGAAGTCGTCGGCGCTCCGTCAGCGCCGTTGAAGGCGCGCACGCTTGACCCTCGTAATTGTGGCTCGGCCGTCTGTAATCCTGCGCGGCTCTTTACACGCCACGACGTGAGAACGGGTGGAGAACGCAGGGTAACGAGGCACTAAGTTTCGTAATATCCAATTGCAAGCTCGGAAACTTTTTATAATTATTTTCACCTAAATGGACTTGTTTAAATTTCAGATGGTTTCTGGAAGTTATGATGGCAAGTAGCTGGTGGTTGAAGGTATGATTATGTGCGATTAAACATTCTTGTTTAATCATACATAGCCAAACAAACTTAGTCACGAACTTTTCTACTTTTAGAAAATTAACTCGCAACTAGCTAACTCCGAACGTACTCAGTAGGTAAAGAGGTAACAAAGTGCATTTTAATGAAATGTTGGTAGCAAAGTCATTAGAGGATTGGGTAATTGATCATTATTTTAAAATATTGATTAAGTAAAGTTGATTTACAGGGTCATGCTTTATTTTTGGATCAATTCGTAGTACCTACTAATTATCCATTAATCTACCTGTGATGGGTTAACTATTTGCTTGCTAGTACGCTATCAATTTCGAAAAACATGTTTGTTTATCGACGACATTCTCATTCAAATACTTATAAAGGTCTCTCAGCGAGATCTTGCCTATTAGTGGCCGGGCAAAAACGTGCGGAAGTCTGTGCCGACTAATTGGGACGGCATTGAGACCGCAGGGCTCCAGTTCTAATCGCTTGCCAACCATTAAATTAACAAGAACCAGCTTAAACGTGAACCCTTACTACGTATAAATGTTAAGGATGAGAAATTCGCAGTTATACTGGCTGCTCTGGGTCGGACGTTCGGTGGGCGAAGGAAATGCATTCAGCCCTATCGCTTCGATACCTACCCCACTACAATTTCGGTGCGGCTAGGTTGCTGTAAAACTTATCGATAATTGCATCCTGATTTAGTTGTGCCGTAAATTCGCATTTACACGTTTATTAGTAGGTTAATTAGGTTAGTAAACAGCAAGTTCGAGTTAATGACAGCTCATGACGGATTTTTGCGAAAAATGGGAGTGTCATTAACCTCATGACATGTGCTGTTCGAAAACGTAAAATATGTGTGAATAATTATGAGATACGGGGACAATGTCACAAGCGTCGCATTCACATATGCTGATAGCTTAGAGAATATAACCAACGGAGACGCCATGTCTATCATTTTCGGTACAAAATAGTCTGCCATTTTTTGCGGGGGAGGGGCACATCAAATGTATACGTAACGCAGTGTTGTCACATACAATTTTGTCTAAGTGGTAGAACACGATACAAACATTGGTAGAAATAGGTAGAATTTAAAATGAAAAAATCGGTAGATCTACCTACTCAGCTTAGTCAGAAAAAAAAGGCGCGAAATTCAAAATTTGTATGAAATATCGATCCTTCTTGCTTATATTTTTAAATTTGCCCCATTTTTCTACTGACAACCCTAGCTTGTCAGAGTACAATTATTAAAAATGCGTAAAAAATATTTATGAACAAGCAAATCTTGTCAGTAGAAAAAGGCGCGAAATTCAATTTTTCTATGAGACGATATCCCTTAGCGCCTACATATTTCAAACTTGCCACTTAAGTAACGTTTTGGTACACGCATGGAGGAAAATTGCTTATACCGTAATATTTTGAAAAAAAATAGGTAGATTTGACGTCCTACCATCGATAGGTAGGACGCAGGTAAAATAGGTAGATCTACCCAAAAATTGGTAGATGTGACAACACTGACGTAACGTAAACATAGCCATGTCAGATAAACGTCAGTCCATACATGTGATTGACATGAGGTTGACCATTGGCCGCCTATTTTCGACAGAGGGGAACGCCTGTTAATGACCACTCCGAAGGCTGATAGTGTCATAAAAATATTCTGAAGACTTCTTAACTCATCTTTAAAAGAAGTTAGTGACTTAAAAGTTATTTTGTAGCAACGTTCTAAATTTCAGTAATTTAGTACTAATAATTCACCATAATGTGGTTATATACTTTTGCAATCAATTTACAATGAAAGGTCTCCTAGACCCCCATTAATCGAGATTTTTTTAATTTTAATTTATATTGAGCATTAATATTTACCAAAAGGCTAATTTCAAATAATAGTGATATTTTTGCGGATGCTTACAACGCTAGGAATAGGTAGGTACGCATATTCAACCATTTTAAAACTTGTGCATTACGTTTTATTAAAAAAAAAAATATGTATGTAAGTAGGTCATGCCGATTAAGGACATTACTCTAATTAAAGGATCTACCTATATTACTTTGAGTAGGTATCTCCTATATTTATTTTGGCTATGAGCATCGATCAACGTCGATGCCTGTTAGCCGTTTCTCCTGGAGGAGTTTCCTCTCACAATTAATTATTATCGATAGGGTTTAGAAGCTCCGTCTTCGTAAAACGGCTAACGCAAACTAACTTAACCGTGTTACTGGATTATTGACTTTGCCTAACGACTACAACGCATAAACCACTGTAATTTTCAAGATAACGTTGTAATGTAATTTATTTAAGTTTGGTTTTAATCGGTTTTATAGAATTATAGTTCGTTTTTTTTAGCATTAGAAAGAACTTGAAAGAAGGTAAGCGATCTTGACATGTCTTTTAATTGAAAAACGCTTTTTATAAATCAGTAACCATTAAGTACTTATGAAAGCAGAAGAATATAAATGATCGTATTAGATTCATAATTGTTACATATTTCCCGTAACTTATTTTTAAAATGTGTTTTTCCATTAAAAGACACATCAAGATTGTTTACCTTATTTCTAATGCTAAAAAAACGTACTATAGGTTTAATGATAAAGAAATAGGTAAATAAATTGTTTATTAAGACTACACTTAGGTACAAGCTAGTTTAGTTATATTTAGACTAAAAACAGGTTAGGTAATGTACATCAATACATATTATAAAACAAAGTCCCCCACCGCGTCTGTCTGTCTGTATGTTCACGATAAACTCAAAAACTACTGAACCGATTTTCATGCGATTTTCACCTATCAATAAAGTGATTCTTGAGGAAGGTTTAAGGGTATAATTTGTTAAGGTTTTGTGTAAATTGGATGAACTACCCGTGCGAGGCCAGGGCGGGTCGCTTGTATATAATAAACATCCCCAGAATGAGGGTTTATCAAAGCCGACCACCGGTGTCTTTACAAAAGACTATCTGGTATGTCTGCTAACATAACATTTAAAGCTTTCGCGTTTTAAGTAAATACATATTAAAGGCATGCCTTCACTCGAGAACTGACCTTACCGTAACAAGATTTCACTCTACATATTCTATAGCGGCCATCACACCTTGACTAAGCCTCCGAAGCTCTAAACAATGCTCCGATACAGCCGCACAGGCTTAGGCCCGAGCTCCCGGCCTTTTGAGATACGCGGCCATTGTCGGTGCATTGTCAGTGAGACAATGCCCGTTTCAACACCTCACAATAGGGCAAGTTAGCGCTTGAAAAATTAACGCGCAAGCTGCGTGCGATGAGCTGAGATTGACTGTAATTGGACTGTGCTTAGGACGAGGGAATAGAGAGGGTTGAATCTGATTTAGGTAGGAGTGTTTCCTTTGCCGGCAACACACATAACTGTATTTGCCTGCAGGAACACTTCCTGTTGCGTCTGTTTTCGTAGTAGCGAAGAATTTAAATCATCGTGTAAAAAATCGAAAATATTTTGTACCTAGGTACCTAGTTAAAAATAATGATCCATACTTCTCTTATATATAGTACCTACCTATAAGAAAACAATCAGGTTGACATTACATAAATAACTTTTGACGTAAAATTCTATATCTTCCATATATAAAAAACAACATAAACACGTGGGTTTTCATATTTTTTAAGCCATAACTCCGTGAAATAGATCTAGCGCAACCCATCCTTCACTTCTTGGTGTAATATCCGCGCCGTGCCAGCCGTCCTTTTAGCAGCAGATTTTAAAATAATTGATCGATCCAACCACGAACAGCGCCACGTTATACAGACAGGTACTATCTAAAGGCAGCGGTTGCCTTAAAATTAATGGTTTTCAAATACATAGTTCTAAATCTATTTGTATAAGTTTTATTTACTTATCTTTATTCAAAATCTGAGCCCCGAGACTTGAGCAAGCGATTGAGTCCAAAATTTTACCAAGAGCTTGAGAGTTGTGAGGATTTCGAGGCACAAGAGTGAAATATGTCATCGCTTAAAAGTCAATCGTGCCAGCTAACGTGAAGAAAAAATTCACAGATTTCGTGCCTCACACGACTATCGAGCACATTGGAAATGAATCTACGGAATTCGAAAAAATATTGTCGCTGAGCGACGAGAAAGTCTGGATAAGGAAAAAGTTACAAAATAAAACTACAACGTTGAATGATAATTATTTTATTCTTAGACTAACACAAGTATCCTGGACATAACGCATGTGAACAAACAAATTGCAAAATTTCCACACGCGTATCCAAGTTTGAATAATTGTCGCCGTGGCGCATAAGTATAGGTACATATTTCATTTTTCGATTAATAAGCAGGATATATTAATGTTCAAAGTACAAGAAAATTATTACACGGCAAATCCGTAGTCAACTCGAGAAGTGGTGATCTGCAAGATATGAAATTTTCTTGACAGCAGTTTGACGCGACGAGAGATGACCATAACAGCGTTTGTCTATGTTGCACCAAACCTGAGTTCCAATAGGTACTACCAGGGTTCAGCATCAGCTATCTTGGGTAATGCTCTACCATGTGCTCATCATGACGAATCGGGTGTCCAAGACAGCGTGTGCCTATGTTGCACCAAACCTGAGTTCCGCTAGGTACAACCAGGGTTCAGCATCAGCTCTATCTTGGGTACTACTGTCCTAAGTGCTCATCAAGACGAGTCGGATGACCAAAACAGCGTGTGCCTATGTTGCAACAAACCTGAGTTCCTTTAGGTACAGCCAGGGTTCAGCATCAGCTCTATCTTGGGTACTACTCTCCTAATTGCTCATCGAGACGAGTCCGATGACCAAAACAGCGTGTGCTTATGTTGTATTAAACCCGAGCTCCACTAGGTACTGCCAGGGTTCAGCATCACCTATCTGCTAGCAGCCGCCAGCAACATGCTGAGGTGAGACCATTTCGTGGCACTTTTCCTTTTTTATGTTTCTCTGTATAAGTTTTTATTTTGTTTTGTTTTTGTTTTGTGGGAGAGGGAGAGGGAGAGGGAGAGGGAGAGGGAGAGGGAGAGGGAGAGGGAGAGGGAGAGGGAGAGGGAGAGGGAGAGGGAGAGGGAGAGGGAGAGGGAGAGGGAGAGGGAGAGGGAGAGGGAGAGGGAGAGGGAGAGGGAGAGGGAGAGGGAGAGGGAGAGGGAGAGGGAGAACACAAAATGATGATGAACCCTGGCAGTACCTAGTGGAGCTCGGGTTTAATACAACATAAACACACGCTGTTTTGGTCATCGGACTCGTCTCGATGAGCACTTAGGAGAGTAGTACCCAAGATAGAGCTGATGCTGAACCCTGGCTCTACCTAAAGGAACTCAGGTTTGTTGCAACATAGGCACACGCTGTTTTGGTCATCCGACTCGTCTTGATGAGCACTTAGGAGAGTAGTACCCAAGATAGAGCTGATGCTGAACCCTGGTTGTACCTAGCGGAACTCAGGTTTGGTGCAACATAGGCACACGCTGTTTTGGACACCCGATTCGTCATGATGAGCTAATGCTAATAATGGGTATTCCCAAGATAGCTGATGCTGAACCCTGGTAGTACCTATTGGAACTCAGGTTTGGTGCAACATAGACAAACGCTGTTATGGTCATCTCTCGTCGCGTCAAACTGCTGTCAAGAAAATTTCATATCTTGCAGCAAATGGGCCGCTGCCGATCACCACTTCTCGAGTTGACTACGGATTTGGTGTGTAATAATTTTCTTGTACTTTGAACATTAATATATCCTGCTTATTCATCGAAAAATGAAATATGTACCTATACTTATGCGCCACGGCGACAATTATTCAAACTTGGATACGCGTGTGGAAATTTTGCTATTTGTTTGTTCACATGCGTTATGTCCAGGATACTTGTGTTAGTCTAAGAATAAAATAATTATCATTCAACGTTGTAGTTTTATTTTGTAACTTTTTCCTTATCCAGACTTTCTCGTCGCTCAGCGACAATATTTTTTCGAATTCCGTAGATTCATTTCCAATGTGCTCGATAGTCGTGTGAGGCACGAAATCTGTGAATTTTTTAATATCATATCTTCACAACTTTCCGAGATATAAGGGGATCGCACTTTTTCGTGAAATCGGACCGTATACTGGAGCGAACGAAAAGACATTTCCAATGTCAAAACTCATATTTTATTAGACTACTTTATACATTTAAGGATAAAATGCAACTTTCCAGACCGATACCGAAACTCTTAACTTTTTTGAGTAAATACTTTTTATTCGCGGTCTTAATATAAAATAAAGTACAAAATTACAAACTTAATTATCTAAATCCTCAGCATAATTAATTTAATGCTCGATCGTACCTTCACCAACACACTCCAACACAGATCTCTTTGGCAATTCAAAGGGGCAACGCTGCCAGTGTCATGGGGACGTTTGGGACGGCTACAGTCTGGGGTGGCACCTTAACCTTTAATTTAGTAAGTAGTTAAGATTGACAAAGTTTGTTGTGGATTACATCATTTGTTAGATAAGATAAAAGATAAAATGTTTATTTGCAAGAATGTAGGTACATAGTTACAAGACAAGATGTCAGGGTGATAATTCTGGTCTCCATTTACATTCAGCCATTTATTGGCGTGCAAAATTCTGTCGCATTTTATACATATAGTAAAAATGTCAACATATTACAAACTAATTAACAATACAACCCTATCTTATACAAAAATAAATACATCAAATTTAATCTCAATTATATGTCAAAACACCAAATTTCAATTAATATAACCTTACCATAATACAAAAATCATATAAAATAGAAAATATATCATGTTACAATTTATATGTCAAGTTACCAAATTTAAATTAATACATAATAGTCACAAACAAATATAAATTAAATGTAATAAAATGTCAATCTAATAGGAATTCCTTTACACTATAAAAACACTTATTAATTAACCACTTAGTAAGTTCTTTCTTAAAGATTATTTCTAGCAATTCGCAGTTAGTAGGTGACGAAGCCGATTTGTTTTTATGTCAACATGACGAAGCATACCTACTACTGATCACGAACTATAGATTGACGACTTGATTTTACTTATATATTTCGAGGAGATTAAGTGCTGCATTCTCATATCACCCCTGCTGCGGGTATGGCACTATTCATTTGACAGTATTGCACGGTTATCACACTGATGTGTATTCGCACGCCGTCCCGGTGTGTGAGAAGGACAGCGTAACGCACAATTATACCGATGTCCCTCTTGCACACCGGAGCGGCATGCGAATCCGTATCCAATATACCGCGTTAGACTGCGCCACCTGAGGCGAACACTTGGCAAGCGTTAAGAATGAAAGAAGGCTTGCAAAATCTGCTGTCATTCTAAACCCTGACACAACCGATTAAGGTTTAAAATTGTATTTTAGTAAGTTTATTTTGCTTGGGTGCAAGCGGTGCACGCCAGGTAACAGATCACACAAGAGAAGATATGCTACTTTCATAGAAAAAAGAAAATCATACTCTTAAGTTCTACTAAAATGTATGCCCCGCAAGCAAAAAAAGATGTTGCTCACTGGTTTATTAATAGATTTTTTAGCGTGGCATATCATATCACCTTCAAGCCTTTCCTAAGACCCAGAGTCATTTTTGCAGTTTTAAATTTGGAACCTTCTTTTATTCCATTATAGTTCAAAATTCGATTTTAATTTGTTCTTTTCAAAGGAACTCAGGATTTAGGAGGTTAAGATAAGAGAAGAGCGTAGGTACTCCAATCTTAAAAGCCGGTAACGCACTTGCATTCCCTCTGGTGTTGCAGGTGTCCAATGTCCATGGGCGTCGGTAATTGTTTACCATCAGGCGATTCGTATGTTTGTTTGTTTTTTAAGATATCATAAAAATATAGTATAGGTTTACTATTGACCAAGGTGGTTGCTAAGTTATTATGGTTATCTACGGACTGGACTGGCTGAAGGTTTGGCTGCATGAAAACTGGGTGCCTAGCCAAGAAACCAATCGTTTACGCCGTAGCGAACGGTACGCTCATGTCTCTCCGTCGCACTAACATGGAAGAGTAAAAGAGAGAGATTACCGTTTCGTTCGCTAGGGCGCAAACGATTGGCATCTTGGTTAGGCCCTTCTGATTTTTATTACGTTAGAGAATGTAATATGTACTAGTCATAGTCTTATAACTCAGCTAGAAAATCACCGCGCAACTTTTTTACAAACTGACTGAGATGAGTAGACTTGAGGTTGTAAGCTGTGGTCAGACCTACTGGGCGTTGTAGACGAAAAACGAAAATGCATTATTAGTGCGGCGGGCCGGTGATTCGGAGCCCTGGCACGTGCTGCAACACACACAACAAGAGATAACAAGTCTCTATGAAACTTGTTGGAACTTACAACATTTTTCCTCTAAAGCAGTGCGGGGGTAAAACCTGCCTGAATCCGCAATGATACTGGACTCCGGCAAGTCCGGCACGGGTCTAGTGTTTTTGTTAAGGGTTGCTTAAATATGTATCTCAAACTTAAGCGTATTAAGAGATTCAAACTTTAAAACGAAGCTATTGAAGAATTAGAAACCTTTGTAAAATGTTTTTCTTAGTCACTTGCACCATCCCACTAGACCCGAGTTTACAGTACATATGGTGCTATTTTACCGCCCTAGGGCGGAATTAAGGACAATAATACGTGCTATGTCAAACATTTAAAGGGCCATATGTACTGTAAAACGTTGTACAATACACGTCCGAAGAGGTAATTCGCAACTCGTGTCGATTTAAAACACTCCCTTCGGTCGTATTTTAATTTATCGCCACTCGTTGCAAATTTCCTACTTTTCGCACTTGTATCGTAATGTACTATAACGCAGTGTCAAATTGTACTGGTAATCACTGTAACTCCAGGTATAATCGATTAACCCCGGGTTAGTGGAATGGTGCAAGTCGCGCTTAGTGGATGGAAAATAACATCCGCCAAAATGGTACAACGTACTGCTTTGTAACGCGATAGAAATAGTGAAACTATGTAGTTAAAGTAAAATTCATTTAAAAATATGTTTTTCTCCAACTTATACTTTTTAGGGTTCCGTACCCAAAGGGTAAAACGGGACCCTATTACTAAGACTTCGCTGTCCGTCCGTCCGTCCGTCCGTCCGTCTGTCACCAGGCTGTATCTCACGAACCGTGATAGCTAGACAGTTGAAATTTTCACAGATGATGTATTTCTGTTGCCGCTATAACAACAAATACTGAAAACAGAATAAAATAAAGATTTAAATGGGGCTCCCATACAACAAACGTGATTTTTGACCAAAGTTAAGCAACGTCGGGAGTGGTCAGTATTTGGATGGGTGACCGTTTTTTTTTTTTGCTTTTTTTTGTTTTTTTTTGCATTATGGTACGGAACCCTTCGTGCGCGAGTCCGACTCGCACTTGCCCGGTTTTTTTGCTACACAACACCAAATCATCAAGCTCAGCTTCGGAATTGGTCACTGAATACTTTAGGGGCCCACTGATTAACAGTCCGCCGGACGGTATCAGCCTGTCAGTTGTTTGGAAACTGTCAATTTTTTTTTCTAACTGACAGGCCGATTCCGTCCGGCGGACTGTTAATCAGTGGGCCCCTAAAGTACAAAAAACCGGCCAAGTGCGAGTCGGACTCGCGCACGAAGGGTAATAAGCAAAAAACGACAAAAAAAATCACGTTTATTGTATGGGAGCCCCACATAAATATTTATTTAATTTAATTTTATTTATAATATTTGTTGTTATAGCGGCATCAGAAATACATCATTTGTTAAAATTTCAACTGTCTAGCTATCACGGTTCTCGAGTTACAGCCTGGTGACAGTCAGACGAACGGACAGACAGACAGCGAAGTCTTAGTAATAGGGTTCCGTTTTTACCCTTTGGGTACGGAACCCTAAAAATACTCTAGTCTCATTGCAACAATAAGGCTAATGTTCAAAACGCCGGCCGTTAGAACAGCCAGCATATCAGAGCGATAACATCGCCCGCTCCAAGATCTATTCTTATTTCCACTGCAGGCACTGCAACCTAGTAAAAGAAAAGAACAAGCATTTTAGCTTTTGGTCTTTGAGTCCAACAAGCTGTGCCCATATCAGCGAACTGTGCGGACGTCATAAACATACCTAGACGTCACTTTAACGATCGAGTTCAGTGAAAAAGAATCAATAGGCACTACGATTTGTAATCAATTTGGCCCGCTTCGCAGCTCACCTGGATGAATTTAGTGTACATGGTACCTATCAAGGTACCTACCAACTTGTTATTGACTTTAAACAACGCACCAGATATTGTGAGACAGAGGGGCAGAAGCGGTGTAAGTATTTACTTTAAAAAGCTCATCTTATTTTCATTGAAACTATTGAAAGTTTGTATTGTGGGTAAACAGTATCAGTATTGACATGATCATTCCACCATATAATGTAAGTCTGTTTTATACTTTTATAAAGTGCGTCTTATACTTTTTTTCGTAGGTAGGTACCTTTTACACAGAATAGAATGCAATCGTTTAAATAATGGTAAACATGCTTTCGCATCGATTAATGATACTCAGATATAGAACAAATATCCACACTTTTAGTAACGCCCAAAACTACGACAGCCGGTTTTGGGCGATATTAAGTAAGTCAAGATTTTTGGGAATCATAGAAGGGTTTCTGTGCGTGTACTGTTAAATTATTTTTACCTAGCTTATGTTGGGTAGGTAAATAAAAATAGATTGTATCTGGCATTATCGGTTTTTCCAGGAAGGTGTGAAGGAGTGGTGAAGAGTCCTCGAGAGCGGCGCAGCGCATCAGCGCCCGCCGTCTTAGTGCATCCTTTTGTTTGTTAGCCTGCGCCTGAATATGCTGACTGTTCCTTAAAATAGATAGAAAACTGGATGGGTATACATTCGGTCAAATAGGGGAAGAGAGCCCTGCCGTATAACTTTTATACTATTTTTACAATTTTTGAAGCGCCATTTGCCTCTCTGAACCAGAACTATCGATGTCTATAGGTATACATAGGTACCGTTATAGTTATACAGTTAGTTTATCAATTTATTAATAATAATTTATTTTATAGAAAACAGGCGATTATTTTCAACTCAAGGTGGATTGTTTGTATAAGTTCATATTAATAAACAACGTCTTGTTAGATGATTCGATTCGCATGTCAATGATTAATTATGAAATACCTAGGTATCTATTTATAGGATCACTTTTTAAACCATTTAGGCCTTAATCTAGAAACATACACACGATAAAGCAATTATGATAATAAGAAGATTAATTATGGATGTATTAACGATAACTCGATTGCATATTATTCCCCACTCTTTTATTGTCAAGCGGTAAATGGTGTGTGAACCTTCAAGTATGGGCAACATCGATGTTAATTGCTTTATCAGGCTTCTGTTTTTCATACCGTACATACCTTTGTAGACTCAACGCCTTCATGACTGGGTAATTAAATATTGTGCTCCAACATTTTTTTTAAAATATAGTCTGTCAAGTCATTTCCGTCAGTAGAAAAAGCGGCAAATTTAAAAATGTAGGCGCATAGGGTTATCGTCTAATAGAAAATTTGAGTTTCGCACCTTTTTCTACTGAAAAAGTTGTTTGACACACTTAATGAAAACTATATCACAACAATTTAGTCATTACAACATGATAATAGAGATGATCTAATTTAAATCGGCATATATGTATATCAACAAACCTACCAAAATATAATATTAAAAAATATATATTTTAAATTTAGAATTTTAGCGCAAGGTAGGCACATTACTGTCAGTGCAAAGGTAGGTATATCGCGAGCACCATTAGGTAAAAAAGGCCAGAACTCTGAATAAAATTAAATCATTATGTAAAGATTCTTAAAGTTCGTATGTCCCCCTCAATCATTCACATTGATAAAATAATTGCCACTTTGAAATTTTAAAGCAAATTGGATTGCACCTTTATTTGAATACCTTTATATATTTGTTTTACTTGTCTCTGGTGTGCGGTCGCCACACAAGAACCATTATGCCCCAGCTGAAATCGCTATGAGGATCTGTCCACTTCCCATCCGATCCCTTCCGAAAACTGTCCCTTCCCACCCATCCGAAAACTGTCCCATCCAGTTTTCGGATGGGTATACATTCGGTCAAATAGGGGAAGAGAGCCCTGCCGTATAACTTTTATACTATTTTTACAATTTTTGAAGCGCCATTTGCCTCTCTGAACCAGAACTATCGATGTCTATAGGTATACATAGGTACCGTTATAGTTATACAGTTAGTTTATCAATTTATTAATAATAATTTATTTTATAGAAAACAGGCGATTATTTTCAACTCAAGGTGGATTGTTTGTATAAGTTCATATTAATAAACAACGTCTTGTTAGATGATTCGATTCGCATGTCAATGATTAATTATGAAATACCTAGGTATCTATTTATAGGATCACTTTTTAAACCATTTAGGCCTTAATCTAGAAACATACACACGATAAAGCAATTATGATAATAAGAAGATTAATTATGGATGTATTAACGATAACTCGATTGCATATTATTCCCCACTCTTTTATTGTCAAGCGGTAAATGGTGTGTGAACCTTCAAGTATGGGCAACATCGATGTTAATTGCTTTATCAGGCTTCTGTTTTTCATACCGTACATACCTTTGTAGACTCAACGCCTTCATGACTGGGTAATTAAATATTGTGCTCCAACATTTTTTTTAAAATATAGTCTGTCAAGTCATTTCCGTCAGTAGAAAAAGCGGCAAATTTAAAAATGTAGGCGCATAGGGTTATCGTCTAATAGAAAATTTGAGTTTCGCACCTTTTTCTACTGAAAAAGTTGTTTGACACACTTAATGAAAACTATATCACAACAATTTAGTCATTACAACATGATAATAGAGATGATCTAATTTAAATCGGCATATATGTATATCAACAAACCTACCAAAATATAATATTAAAAAATATATATTTTAAATTTAGAATTTTAGCGCAAGGTAGGCACATTACTGTCAGTGCAAAGGTAGGTATATCGCGAGCACCATTAGGTAAAAAAGGCCAGAACTCTGAATAAAATTAAATCATTATGTAAAGATTCTTAAAGTTCGTATGTCCCCCTCAATCATTCACATTGATAAAATAATTGCCACTTTGAAATTTTAAAGCAAATTGGATTGCACCTTTATTTGAATACCTTTATATATTTGTTTTACTTGTCTCTGGTGTGCGGTCGCCACACAAGAACCATTATGCCCCAGCTGAAATCGCTATGAGGATCTGTCCACTTCCACTTAAGATTGGCAACTCTCTGAGCTATGTCCACAACCTTGGCAAGAAAGCTTCAATAAGTCAAACGTCGATCTGGTTAAGGTTCCACCTCGATTAGTCGTTGTGAATCTCGTGGGGTTTACCTAGCAGCAGTTGATATTTTAGACAGATATAGATATGATGAATACTAAACTTATTCTTGCTCGCTAGCCTATTATAAATACCGTCCCTAAAGTGTGTGTGTGTCTAGTCCTATTAAGTACTAAGTTTTTGTTCTTCTAACAATGTTTAGTAGTCGGGACTGCGACGTTGATGGATACGTACATAGTCTTTATAGTTCTGCTTCAATTCCTTTGCCACCTTGGGGCAAAAAGCTAACGTTTTTATTCGGTCGGGTAGGTGGGAAAGTAATTGCTTACTCATAATTCACACATTTATCTTCTGGTAATTAGTGTAAGCGAAGTTTCACATTCAATATTTGATAAATTGGCGGTCATTGGTAGTTAAGTTATGAAACTGTTTAGCTAATGTTTCGATGAAAGAAAATGATAAAGAGGCAAGCTTAAAATTCTACAGACAGACAAATGACATGAGATTTGTGCTAATGAAATAGATACTTAATTATAACCGGATTTGGTGCACTCTGTCTCTCCCTGTGTACCTGTTTTTCAGTACCTAGGTACTTAGGTACTACAGGTACCCTTTTGAAAACCCTTTAACCCTTTTGAAAAGTTCTTTTACGTTTTGTAACTTGATGCAAATGTCCGCTGCCTAAGCTCGTTCGGAAATTCGGCGCAGCGCCACTCAATCAGTTTCAGGGCTGTTTTCCATAGCCTACGTCGCCTCAACTAAAGAGTGTGTGATCTCTGGTTGTGCGTATTTGTCATGGATCTCGAGGTCCAGGTACACTGGTTTTGTCCCACTCATGTAACTCAATGTAATACATGAGGATATTACTTCCATTGCTTATCGAGGACTCCTCAGAACTAGTATTATATGATCTGGGCCTCAGGTTACGTGTAAACCAGTAAGTATACATTTTTTGGATGATGAAAAATTTCGAATAGTAGGTAGTATGTATGTAGTTGTTGGGTAGGTATTAAAAATAATAGGTACCTACCTAATTAAGTCACTACAACTCGGGATTATCTTACTCAGATCAACCTATAGCCCCAAATAAAGCAAAGCTTGTACTACGGGTACTAGGCGACGATATACATACTTATATATAAATAAATTCATATTTAGATGTACATAGAAAACATCAATAACTCAGGAACAAAATGTTCGTGATAAACACACAAGTAAATGCCCTTATCGGGATTCGAACCCAGGTAAAAGATATTGAGATCACACTATCGGCGCGATTCGGGAAATGAATTAGAGATTCACTAGATATGAAATAGTAAAGATATGTGACGTTCCACGGCAAAAGGTACTATTGCCCTGGCTGAATATTGGAGCTGGCTGAATATTCAAAAGGGTGCGTTAATAATAGCGTAAGCGCCAACCGCCATACCTTATATTGGTTGCCTGAAATGATCGCGTAAGGATCGGGAATTGCCCAGGCGGTGATTGCTGACGGACACGGCGATGGTGATCGATGCAACTTCAATTCAGATGCACATAGACGACGCGCACTTTTTGATTCTTTCTGTGTCCATGTATTTGCATTTATTGATTACGTACTGAAAGAAGGCAATACTACTACAAACATGGAAGTGTTTTTATATATACCTGTTTAGTATAATATTTTATGACATGTTTAAAAACTGATTATGAGTATTTATGAGCCTTGAAGCTTGAAATAAAAGTTTTTTTTTGTATAAGTTGACACTGGTTCGGTTCGGTTTTGCTATAGTTTTGGCCAAAACCGAAACTGAAGCTTCGGTAGGACACTAGGTACTGAAAATACAGTTTCAGCGTGGCCGAAAGGCTCGGCAGTTTATTGGCCGAAACATGATTTTTATGCCGAAACCTACCGAGGCCTAAACTTGGTCGAACACTAATTTTAACTTAAATTATAGATTACCTTGGGTAGTACACAATTACATAGATGAACATCATTTATTGTTTCATCATCTTAAACTAGGAGACGGCCACTTGTGGATATCTACAAGGAAATTGAAATTACATGCTTACCCAAAACAAATCCACCTGACTATTGTAATTAAACAAGTTTAACTCTTCAAGTCTTCATTTTAAAATTAGGTATATTAGTTAAACCAAACCGCTCTGTAATTCTTATTAGTTCTAATTTCTAATTTTGTATGAAAATCAGTTTTATAGGACTATTTTCAGTAAATTCAGCCCGAGTAATACGTAGAATTATTTTCAGTGGCACTGCATAAGTTTTCCAAACCAACAAACACTAATGAACCGTCATTAAGGGTTTTCAACCAATATTTTAAGGGACTACGGAGCGACAAAGAAAATTGGGTGGAGTTAGCTCAAGTTGTTTGTAACGGTCGGGGCACAGATCTCACACTCCTAGATGGAACATCAAGGGCGATTCCTGCACCGAAAAAAATAATTTTCTACAATACTACCAGAACGTATAGTAATTAAAAATATAGTTATACCTACTAAAATCCGGTAGTAATAACAAAAAATGTTGTATCGTGTAAAACTTGTTTTTTAAACATCACTGTTTAATTCTAGTTAAATGCAATTTAGTACTGCTTACAATTTCGTTGTATATGTAAAGATGCAAGTGTTGTAAATATTAAACGTTTGTCTCGTTTAATATATGCATCGTAACACTAACTATTGATATGTAAAAATAAAGATACGAGTGTACACGTTACATGTTATTATGTTGTGGTTACTATAATGCATTGTAGTCTGAACGAATCAAACAGTTGTGCCAACACCACGGTGTATGCGCGGGTGGCGGGGGGCGGAGAAAGGAATTGCGCAAGTCACAGAACGGCAGCCATTACGCCAGCGTCTTACGTTCCGGCCGGTCGATGTTTTATTTACGTAGATCCTGTCCATAATTTTATTGTAAACTAGTACAAGTGTATAGTATAAGTGCGTGTTGTTTGCGTGTTGCTGACACAGTGAAATGTGCGGGCTCCGATTAAGGAAAAGTCCTATACGTGTCTCGCCTGCATTACTCCGCCGGGGCCGACGAGGTGGTGGAGTACGTCCGCCGGAAGACTGGCTACACGCTGAGGGTGCACCAGCTACAGTCGCGTCACTATGTGCACTTCAGTTCATTTGTAGTGCGCGTGCCGCGGCCTCTGCAGGACACCATCGCAAGCGCGGACTTCTGGCCGAAGGGTGTGGTGTTTCGGCGGTTCCGGGGCAACCTGCCGAATCCTACGCCGATTCAGATGACGCTACGGAGCCACGCTGTTACGTCGTCGCCCAAATCCAATGTTTAATTTGTATGTCATTTTTGTGTCTATTGTTTTCTTTGTGGAGACAAAATGTTTTTTCTTTTGTAGTGTCACAGTGCCTTGGTTTTACTGTAATGCTGTGTTACTTATTTGATCAATAAAATAAAAAAATAAGTGTGCTTAAAAACTTGTCTGTATTTACTAGAAGAGCAGTGTACTGGTTATATATTGTTCACGTAACCAGAACCCACTGTGCTGAAGGGACTTCTAAACGGGCCATATGTTCACTGCAATATGTGGCCGGCAACTATTAGTGTCCCTCTCTAACATGTGAGTAAGAGGACACCAATAGTTGCCGGCCACATATTGCAGTGAACATATGGCTCGCTTAGAAGCCCCATTAGCACAGTGGGTTCTGGTAACGTGAACAATATAAAACCAGTACACCGCACAAATCGTTCAGTTACATATACTGAATACCTTGTTATAACAACAGGACAGGAACGTATATGTTACTGTATTATTTAGTAACCATTAACAGACCGGCTAGTTGGGTTTACTAAAAGTCTTATACCCACTACTATACACTTCATAGAATTAACAAATTTAATTTAACAAGAATGGTCTGGTTATGTTTACAAAGTGTCCTGTCGTCACATATACAACAAGACAATATAGTACAGCTAACCAGATTCTGGTTACCAGTACCAGGTTTTTTTTTCAGTGTGCGTTTCTCAAATATGGGCCCATAGTTCTAAAATATATATTAATGAAACTAAGACTATATATCATTTAAAAGGTAGGTCTTAGCTTCATATATACTGGGTGATTTTGGGGTCGTTATCCTGAGTGTCAACAATGAATTAAGATGGTCATACTGAACAAGGGTTCCCATTATACTGACATGAAAATCGTGAAATAAATAAGCACGTTGCGTCTACTTCAGGCCTTCAATGTGTTTATTAAATTTGTTCTCGCGACTTTGTAGTAAGTCCAATGGGGAAATTTGTTTAGTATGACCATCTTAATACACTTTTGACATTCAGGACCACGACCCCAAAATTACCCAGTACAAAGATCAATTCAAAAGTCCAATTCATAATTGTCAAAAGTCAACTCTCACAGACCTTCGACTATAACAAAACTTTCAGCGACACGCGCGAGTTTATACCTAAAGTCGTCCTTGAGGCGCTAACCTAGGTCTGCTGTCTTGTAAGCATGTGAATTAACAAATATTGAATATTAACAAAATATCGTTCCAGGCATATAAGTACCTACATATGGACTTCTGTATACTTTAAAAAAAGTTGAATGCAATCAAGTGACGTGATTCCCGTTATGTCATGCGTGTTTGTTCTTGTAATATATGCTCACATATTGCGAAGTCCAGGGGAGGTAGTCTACGGGCTGGGGGGGGTACCGTGAACAAAGCCTTCCGTGAAAGCCTTCGGACGTTGATAGATGCGATAAGCTTGGATGCAAGTAAGCTGCATACATTTCTTGCTGCATTTTTCTCGTAGGTATAATCTGTGAGGTTTTTACGAGATTGTTTGTTGAAAATGTTAAAGGGATTAATGCTGATTTATGAATGATGCGTATTGACGATTCAAAAAGTAGTATATTTAATGGAACTATGGGATAGATTATTAAGTAAACATAAATTACAGCACCTGATAAACTGAATTGATATATCTCAAAAACAAGCTGAGATTAGAAACAGGCAACTGGCAGGTACAACTACCACATAAAATATAATAGAAAGTAGTACGGTACGTTTGAAGCCAATAATTCTATCTAGACTATGTAATCCAATATTTTATAGCCACGTAGCACTAGGCACGAAAAGCTACGCTCGCTGCGGAGCGGACCGTAAATGCTTTTTCTTATAATTCACAGTCGTCACGTAACATAGCCCCCCGCCCAGGGACGAAAGCCTAGGCAGCGCTGGAACGCAAGCGAATTTGCACTTACCTCTTTTTATCTCACGACCCCACCTATAAAACAGGACGAGAAAATTGGATTTAAAGAAAGGTGATATTTCTAAAGGAAAGTAACGAATCTTCAATTCAATTAAAATTCTCTTTACGTGCACTTGGTGGGAAATAACGAGGTCTTACTTATGGCGTTTATAGCGCACGCTTGCGAATAGGTACGTGCTACGTCCACTGTTTTTTCATCGTACTTTGTGGTCACGCACACGCATACTAAATGTATTGATTAATGCGCCACACACATTGCCTACTTGCTGTTATAACGAGCCGCATAAAAAGCTCTTCGTGCACGTAGGCGCTCGCCAAAATGCACTTTTTTATTCCCCCTGACGTCGTATCCTGGCATCCATCCACTGTCATATCTGAGCAAGCGAACACGGACGCCGTGCGAATATTTTATTTGGGCAGTGCGAGGACGTCGTGTCGTAGCCTCCCTGTGCCTATCCGGTAGGGGGCTAAAGGGGGCCCAAAAGGGGGCCAAAGGGAGGTTAGGAGGGGGCTCCGACGTTGATCGATGCACGTCTTGCGCCGGAGGCTGCACCCGACGTAATTCATTAAACGCTGAAACTGCAAGCGGATTTTGAGTATTAAAACGATTTCTCACGGGACGTCCAGTTTAGTCGTTCCTTCACGTAGACGTTCAAAGCGGTCTGCTTAGTTGCTAAAGTGAATAGATTAATGGAGCTAATACACGTACGTACAGTGCCTTACGAGCCTTAAAACTTTGTTGTTCTAAATTCATTAAACTGTAATGATGCTCGTAGCTCTGTCCGCCTCAACCGCCCGTTTTAACCCGTCTTCGCGCGAGGCCTTGCCAAGTGATTAAGGAAACAGATAAATGGTTTAAATTAGAGACTTATTTACATTCCTTATTTATATTGATTAAAATAGATCAATAAACTGCACATAACGAAATAACTGGCAGCGACTATTACCTTTCGCATCTGCTGCGGCGCAATTTAACGTTATTGACGACCGGTCTGGCCTAGTGGGTAGTGACCCTGCCCGAAGCCGATGGTCCTGGGTTCGAATCCCGGTAAGGGCATTTATTTGTGTGATGAGCACAGATATTTATACCTGAGTCATGGATGTTTTCTATGTATTTAGGTATTTCAGTATATTATAGGTATATAACGTTGTCTCAGTACCCACAACACAAGCCTTCTTGAGCTTACCGTGGGACTTAGTCATAGTCAATTTGTGTAAGAATGTCCCTATAATATTTATTTATTTATTATTTGACAGCCAGTTTTCTCATACATAAATGTTAAACTTAAAATGTGAAAAAAATTGCCATATTTTTAAGGGCTGATTTAGACGGCGCGCGAACTCGCATATTTTAGTTACATTGCGGACTGTTGGTTACGTCCAATTCAACCGACCGATCAAAACCCGCAATGGTATGAAACTCGCATGCGAGTTCTCGCATCGTCTAAATCAGCCCTCATGTTTGATTTGATTGCTATTTGGCAGTTCGCTGACACATCGTCTCTTCTCGTAACAATAGCATTCTTTTGTTAAGAAGAGACGATCACACAATTTTGATATATACGTAATATTTAAAAACTATGCCAGAATCGGTTTCAATTCAACCAGAACTTAGGTTTCCGCTATTCTCTTTTCTTCATTCTTAACTTTCAGGTCCAGAAAGGACCACTTGTGTTTTTTTCTGCCTGTGTCCCAAAACTGTCACAACGTGTAATCATAATCTATATTTATTTTTTAGAACGTTCTGAAAACCCACTTTTTTGATCAACATTTTGACAAACTTAATAATAATTTTGTACAACAAATCAACAATACAATAAGTGATGCAAAAAAAATGTTTCACACGCTACTGTCCTTTATTAACACGATCTAGAGTTACAAATAATTAATGGAATATATATCTCCAAACCAACCACAAAGGTATTCTGTCGCCATCTTAGTATCGAATGCAGCCTTTGACAATGGCCACTGAGCGCTGACAAAGCAGCGGAGTACCGGCTCAGAATACCTACTGCCCGATTCGAACTTTAAGATACGTCAATTAATAGATCTAGAAACGATATGGATGAGATGTGTCAGTGTCAAAAGTGAAGTTTTTGTTTGAAGAAACGTCACATTTGACACTGACATATCTAATCCATATCGTTTCTAGATTTATTATCTGACGTTATTTCAAAGTTCGAATCGGGCCGCTAGTCGACTTGAATGTACTTGTACCTACTTTTACGTATCACTACACCATATAAAATAAAGTCCTCCGCCGCGTCTGTCTGTTTGTGTGTTTGTATGTTCGCGATAAACTCGAAAACTACTGAACGGATTTTCATGCGGTTTTCATCTATAAATAGAGTGATTCTTGAGGAAGGTTCAGGTGTATAATTTGTCAACCCGTGCGAAGCCAGCTCGGGTTGCTAGTAAATAATATAATTGTCTCGTTAAAAATAAAGTATTCTTCTAAATACTTCGTTCCTACTGACGACATTTTCCTCAATAAAACTAATAATTATAAGGGTAAAGACCTAAGAGTGTAAAAACCGTTGGTATAATTCATAGAATACAATTGATAATTTCGTATAAAGTGTAAAGTACTAACTAACTAAGGTACTTGTCAAGAAGTGCGTTTAACATGATTTGTTATTATTGTTAGCGTCAGAAAGGTTTATTCCACAAAACATTTTATATAAGTAGCTTAAAATTTATTATATACTTAGTAAAATATTTGCGTTATAAAATCTCAATTTACGGGACATAGACTGCGCACCTCTTCCATTTAAATATTGCGTTGCGAGTTGAGAGTAACCTTTACAAGTCAAATCATGTTCACTTTGTGTCACGGATTTAGATCACTTTCCATAAAAAGTTTTCCCACTTGCTGCTATTTTGCGTATGCAATCCAGCAAACAGTTTACCCCCTTATTCGTAAAACTTAGCAAAACTTTGTTAAATTTTGGGCTCGATTCGGGAAATGAATTAGAGATGAACTAGATACGATATAGTAAAGATATGTGACGTTCCACGGCAAAAGGTATTATGGGTATAAATAATATTATAGGTATAAGGTATTATGGCGGCTGGCGCCGCGATTCGGGAAATGAATTAGAGATTCACTAGATATGAAATAGTACAGATATTATCTTTACTATATCGTATCTAGTTAATCTCTAATTCATTTCCCGAATCGCGCCGTTTGTCTCTTTCCAGCAATCACTAATGTGAAAATGACAGATAGGGGCAAACGATTATTGCTTTGCCCCCCTAGGGGATAAGTAGGTAAACACTAAAATTGATAACACGGCCAATCAAAATATAAACCTAGAAAAATATCTGAAATGAATCTACAACAAAAATGCATTTATTATTATCAATTAATGTGTTTCGTATGTAGGTAAATAAAAATAAGTTGAAATAATATTTTATAATGTCATGATATGCAATAATATTTATGTTATAAATATTAAACGTTTGTACTAATATTATATGTAGGTACATTACATCATAGGACAAGTATAGTTTATAAGTAGGGATAAATATTTACAATAAAACCCAAAATGCAAAATGTTCAGGTGCATCAAAGCTGCAGTGAGAATTTCCACAAAAACACTTCGATATTTCAGCTCGCTTCAGATGGTGGGGCTTCTTGCAGCCTGCATCCATCAACGTCACGCAGTGGGGGGATTATGCCACAGAAAAAGTGGGGGGACATTCCCCACCCGATATTTCTTGCGACTTGAATTTGACGATAGTTTGCAGCAGCATTTTATTAGCTTTTGAATTATAAATATTGCTAAGATAAGGAGTTTAGATTTACAGTTAAAAAGGTAACATCATTTGTGTTAAAATAATAACTGTCATATGCAAACCCCGCTATGAATGTTGTAGTTCATTCAAAATCAGGGTTGTCTATACGTAATGTAATATATATATATATATTTTTTTCATTAAAAAATAAATAGGCGAAGTTTAGGAGGGGTGAAGTTTATTTTAAACTTTTTTAAGTTGCTCTTTTCATTGTGAATTCAATCTTAGGCATCTATTTCTTGGTATTTTTTTTATTTTAATATTTTACTTGGGCGATGTTTAGCACATACGGGGAAGTTAGGGTTCCCTACGGTAGATACTTTTGTCAACCCTGATTTTCAATGAATTGCAAAATTGATAACGAGGTTTGGTCATATGAATAGACAACATGACATTGCTTGATATAATAGGCTCCGTTTGCTACATAAAATTGTCAAGTGCCTGCAACATTCCAATATTCATACATTAGGTACAGCTTACAGCCACTCGTCGGTACAGCAATTCCTTCAAACATAAACCCGTGGGTATCTCGTTAGATGTTAGTGGCGACGAGGTATAAAAGGCTTCCTCAAACAACATTTATCTTGCTAATATGTACCGGGATCCCGCGCTCAGATGGATACACGAGTTTAAACCTGCTACTAAGAACAGTTTAACTATGATATGTGCACTTGTAAAGTTAGAAACAACCGTAACTTTCGAGGAACGGCACAGTTTTAGCCGTATTGACGTGTTGGGTGAAATACAAAATACCGAATGGTTCTGACCATGGGAGATTAAAATAAAATAGTTTTTCTACTGAATTGTCAATGTACCGAGGAAGCGCTGTATAAGTCGTAAGGTACCTACCTTGTTTCTTAACTTGTAAAAACAGTTAAGTCTAGTAGGTATCCTTATTAAGTAAAGCGGGTAAGTAGGTCAAGCGTATTTTAATAAAAACTTATTTTATTGCCTTATAAATCTATTATAACTTTTAAAAATAAAAACTTCCTGTTTAAATTTAACTCATAAATATGTACCTATAATAAGATAAAATTACCTACCTTTCGAAGGAAAATACCTATGTCATAAAGATATAACACCTACGCGTGAGGTTTTTACCTTTCAGTGCATTAAGTGTACAATATTGTCATGTTTATGTGACCAGTTACATAAAGGCATACAATGTGATGTCACGGTTTTCACGCACGTCTTGAATAGCCTATATTATTCGAAGAGTTATAGCCTAGGTACGGAGAGACGTGAACATAAAGTTTTATTGTAAACACGTGTAGAGCTATGACTGTGACGTAGTTTGTACGAATTAATCGTTTAGAGTTTAACGGAAACATAATTGCTGTGAGTAGGTATATATACAGGATTTTAAGGGGCCAATAGATTACCAGTTCGCCAGACGATATCAGCCTGTCAGTTAAACGCAAATGGTAACAGTTCCGAACAACTGACAGGCTGATATCGTCCGGCGAACAATCTGTGGGCCCCTTTAAGTTGATTCGTTTATATCAGAATCTGTGCACATGCTACTGGGTCACGTGACTTGTTGATGGTATTGGCAGTTACTTTATGCCAAAATCGTAATAATATTATTGTCCATCAGAACCCGGTTTTTTGGCCAAAACAAACCTTCGACCGAAACATGATGCAGAAATGAAACCTGCGGAAACCGTAACCGAAACTTTGGTCGGACACTAAATACGTACTAGCTAGTATGTAGGTAACTTTTTGTGCACATGCATTTATAAATATTAAACACTAATGACAGAAGGTGCAGAAACTTCAATATGAAAATTAGCCATCCACCTTTTGTAGGTGACGAAAATGGCCTATACCTAATATGTTGAATTTTTTAAACTGAGCAAAAAAAGGGATGAATTATAGAATGCATAAAATTGGGTAAATAATCGGCTAAGACTCGATTCAGAAAAAGAATACTCAAATAAAGTCTTGTTTTCGTTTTTCTTTACATATCTTTGCTTAGACAATTAAAAAATGCGTAAGTATAATGTGACCGCTACTTTGCGGTCCGACTCTGATTTTATATGGAACATTATTTAATCATTAAAACACCAGCAATCAACATTAAAAAGTTAAGTTTATGTCAGAGTCTAGTAAATAAAGAAGACTGACAATACTCATAAAACGCTGTAAGAATCGTCAATGTTGTAGATGACATTAAATAATATAGTGACAAAAGTAAAAACATAATAAGTAATATATTTTAAATGTACTGACATAATTATGGTGCTACTTTACCGCCCTAGTGCGGAATTAAGGACAATACGTGCCTATGTCAAAAATTTAAAGGGCTATATGTATTGTAAAACGTTGTACAATACACGTGCGAAAAGGTAATTCGCAACTCGTGTCGATTTAAAACATTCCCTTCGGTCATGTTTCAATTTGTCACCAGTCGTTGCGATTTTCCTACTTTTCGGACTTGTATCGTAATGTACTATTGAGCCCTTAGAAAAGGTTTAAAAATGTTTAAACTAGATGGCGCCATTAAACAAGAATATGCCTAAAATGCTTTTATTGTACCTACTTTTGTGCATATGACAGTGGCCAGCAATGTCGGATTTAGAAACGAATAGTATACTATTTATGACTTCCAAACGTAAAAATACAAAAGTATAATAAAAACATTTTAGGCATATTTTTTTTTAAATGGCGCCATCTAGTTTAAACATTTTTAAACCTTTTCTAAGGGCTCAATTAGTAAGATAGGTGACAGATTTTAAATCTACGTATACCTACTTAAAGCTAGAATCGTAAAATAGTAAAAAGGCACGCGAGGAACGCGGTGTTGTATAGAGGTTGTCCGTCTTGAATATTTACTAGTCTCTGGTTTAGGTCTATGATCCGTTAATTCCTTGTTTATTTGTTCAATCACTACTAGGAAATTGCTTGCTTTTAATTGCTCATATAATAAGAGTAATTAACAGCAATTATTCTTATTGGAACATACTTAAATATATTGCTTATATATGCTAATTCCTTTGGGTTCTACATCGATGTCTTTCATGAGCAGATTTGCTACTTTTAAAAGCAGTTAGTAAGATTACGTAGGTACCGGAAGGCGCAGCGTGGGTAGACCCCCAAGGTGGATTGATGACGGTAAAGGTCGCGGGAGTCCGCTGGATGCGGGTGGCGCAAGACCGGTCATTGTGGCACTCTTTGGGGGAGACTTATGTTCAGCAGTGGGCGTCCTCTGGCTGTTATGTTGATGATGATGAAGAAGTAAGGTTCGGTTGTTTTTTGGCCGAAACCGGACCTTCAGCGAAACATGATTTTTATACCGAAACCAAATCATCGGTCGAACACTATAAAAAAACTCTGTATCTTTAGGTACTTAAATAAAAGTAAACAAATAATTTGTACATTTTCGGGTAGTTACATTTATTGGTTAACCAACCAAACACAAAACCGCCTGGATCTGTCACTGAACGACCTGACTTTAAAGTAGGTTAACCTACATTATTTGATCATGTAATGTTTTCATCTACCCTCAACTGGATTAAGAAGCCATTTGCGGGTAGATTTTGTTTACTCTTTTTTAAATACCTGAAGAAAGATACAGACTATAGTACTTAATTAAGTATCTATCCTTACTTGCAATAATTGCTAGGATACCTAATATATAAAAACGCTTTACCGTTCGTCCGTTAATTCGCCTTTCTATCGTCCAATTGTGCGAGAGATGTTTTGATGTTCCCGGTAGGTCCTTTTATACGAAAAACCTAGTACCTACTTACTGTTGTAAATACTATATACTCCGTTCAGTACATTTACTTTCACGCCCCGAGTACGTCAGAAACCTGACTAGACTTCAAAGGCTATTTTTAAGATGATATCAGTGACGTCATCACCATTAGTGCGCCAGGGATCTCACGCCACGTTTCGGAAGGGTCTCGCAGTGAGATTAATTTAGGAACAAGTGCCGGCGCCAATGTAGACGTCTAGATGGCGCCGCTGAGCACCTAGACGCTTTTTACGCCATTGCCCAACTTCCGACGATAAACTGGCCCGAGGTACACTAGGAGGGATATTGTAGGTAATCATTTAATGTAGCTGCGAACAAAGTTTTAATTGACGCCACAAACGATTGACACATTGTCACACTAGCGACCCGCACCGGCTTCGCACGGGTTAACATATACATCTAAACCATCAAGAATCACTCTATTGATAGGTGAATATACCACATGAAAATCCGTTCAGTAGTTTTTGAGTTTATCGCGAACAAACACACAAACAGACAGACGCGGCGGCGGGGGACTTTGTTTTATAAGATACTATTTGAAAATTAGTAGGTACAATATCACTCCTATTAAGAACATCAGTAAATTATTCATTAGTGTTGTATGCAAACACGATTTATTGACAATTGAACAATGGTTAAATTTGGCAATAAGTGAACCTAAGTACACTAAAATTAGTACCTACTTATAACTTCTTATACACTAACTATAAAACTTTGTTCTCGAATGTTAACCAAAAGAATATGTAGTATATAATTCGACTCTCTATTACATAATCACCCAGATTACTCACTTAATAACAATATAATTTATTCATTACTGAGTGAACGTAATTTGCAGTATGAATTATGACTAGAAAATAAATTAAACACAAATATTGTAAATAACACTTTGGAATATAAAAAAAGACTCAACTAGATGTAATCTTAATTAACTTATATGGGCGGGATATTTTACGGCTACACGAATCGTTAAATTTTACTCCAAGACAAGCCATGTCTTGTAAAGTATTTCTACATATTGAATAAAAGCGGTACTAGGTAAGTAGTCAAGAAGCTTGCGTTCATTATGTTAACAATTACGTCAATCAATTATCATTAGAAAAAGAAAACCATAAAATGCTTACGGACTAATACATAGGGGGAAATTCAGAACAGTACTGCCAATTTGTTTTCCCCTCACTAGCTCGGAAAGCCGTTTTTTATCCTTTAATACATGCGGGTAAAAACGCATTTTATCCACTAGTGGGGAAAGTAATTTGACCGTGGAGCGTGTTTAAGTAGCTTTTGACACATAACAAAACGTAAAACGCTCTTAATAATGGTTCGTTCGATATTAATTATCATTAAATAAATAGTTTGAGAATTTAATAAAAAAATACCAAATTTAGCTTTGTTTAATGATTTTAAGTCATAAACCTTAAAATTATATAAGAAATATTCGTTTTTTTATAATGACGTTGAATATTATTCTGAATGCACAAGTTGAGTCGATGCAATTTCAAAATGCATCGTCATAAATGTGAACACTGTCAACAAAAATTTTACTTAACGTTTCTCACCGACTCTGACTCACGTAAAAATACACACTTTCAGAGTTTTCTGTTATAATATCGTAAAAAATTGAGTGATTCCAGTGATGAAGATGATCTAACGCCTGTGGAACTTTCACTTTCATCACTATAGTGAGGTGAAGTGTTACACACGGCTGCAAATGTATTTTACTTCTCGTGTGTTGAAACACTCGCTACGCTCAACTATAGAATCCTTTCGGCTCGTGTCTCAATTCCACACTCACAGGTAAAATATAACTTTGCACCCTTGTATAACAAATAACTATTCCTACACTATCTTTTTGAATAGACTCCCCTATGGTTAGCCTCATTGTGTCATACAAGGGCAGTGTAGTGCATATAGAAGTTGATAGATCGTCCTTTCTTGTTATGTTCGACCATTCTGGCATTATATTTTCATGTCAAATCGAGATGCCCCTGCCAGTGCAAAACTGCCAAAATGCCCAGCTTTATGTCATCGTTCTTCCATTAAAACTAGCTTTTATTGACGACGCGAGTGTGCCCAAGCTGAAATGGAGACATTTCCGTCATATATCCAGTTATTTAGCTGTTCTCCTATCCAATAGGTTATGTAATACGAGTACATTGAATTTTTTAGTCTATTCAGTTTTTTTTAAAGGTGGTGCCATGTTTAATACACGCGTAGTCTACAGCTCACAGAGCTCCCAGTTTTTTATATATGAATTTTTCTTATCGCTAAACCACCTCGCTCCCGGTGTGCCCGCGCGCCATGAATGAATGACACTCTTTTGTCCGGCTGCAACGGGTTTTTTGCCGTTGGGAGTAAATTCGCTGCCTAATGTACTGTCAACGGAGTCTCCTCAAAGAGTAAAAATGTATTTGTAGCAACAATATACTATTTTTGTCATGAGACTAACGAGTCACACGACGAAAAATTACACCTTACATCTGTGGTTTGAGACAGGGATCGGAACCGGTTTATTGCAGAAACTTCGAAATAACCATACCTATTTATCGAATTATTTTATACTCTAAATGTAGGTCTCAATTGTGTATTTAGGTAACGACTTCGTGTTATTACATTGCCCAATTAGAAATGAAATAATTAACAAAGAACGAAAAAATACCGATTTCGTTCCCATACAAAAAATACCGGTATCCCATCCCTGGTTTGAGATACCCTACATATTTTAACGATGTGTAAGGATTCATTTTAATTACCTACTTTTAAGTCACTATACCTATACGATGTGTGGAATAGTAAGTTCATGCCATTGACAATGGGACCCCAACCAAAACACTTGAGTGATTAAATTGATCGTCACTTTTAGACATTAACAAACAGTAAGCCAATGTGGATATGTACCCAAATAAGTTTCTTGGGCACACTGGCTGCAAAGCTGCCGTTAATTATGTCCACAAACTACGGCGCTTTCGGGCATTATCCTTGGTAGGTATTTTCCCACTTAATGGTAGACGAATGTCGTTAATACTCGCAAGTAGGTTCTCGTAAAAGCCAGCGGTTTTACCCCCGTTTCAATTGCAGTACCTCACTAACTCTTAGCTGTGACACAGACTGATTATAGTACTTACATCATTTTGGTAAACTCCAATTTTAAAGTGTCAATTCCTTGGTACGAATTTAGTGTATGTCAAGAACATAAAAGTGGGCTTGAATTATATGTTTTCTCCGTCTCGTATCATGACTTCGCGCTTGTTTTAAACTTAGGCTCTACTCCAAAGTAGTAAGGTTGTTTTTAGGTTTTAATTTTTATGATAAATTACGAGGATGCGATAATTACGAGTGGAATTATTAGAAACGATAACTAAGTATAGACAGAGCAGCAAGCGGAGCGCAGACGACTAATTGACCATCGGCTTGCATGCAAATCGCTAATTGTAATTACTATGCCCGTTTGGATTTCTAAATAAATTTAAGTCTAAAATTAAGGACTGCCTTTTTATTCAAGTCCATAACCTATAAGTATTATCCTATTTTTGTTTAACTAAGAAATATTGTGAAAATCGTATTGGAACCATTTTTGAGCAATTCTAGAAGAGTTAGTACCTACCTACTACAAAAAGTTGTCATTAAGCGACACTTTAATTTCCTGAGCCTTTACTATTTTTGAGTCAGTCAAGCCATTTTGTCAGTAGAAAAAAGCGGCTAATTTAAAAATTGTAAGCGCGAGTGGTTATCGTCCATTTGAAGATTTGAATATAGCGCCTTTTTCTACTGACAAAGCTGTTTGGCAGACTATAATTATCTTTCTTATAAAAAATAACCTTAGATAGTAATAAAAAAAAGAAAAAAAAACTGTATGTTTAACAATGGATTATCATTTTATGTAGGTACAACTCCTACCTAAGAATATGAGTATTGTTGCATTTCGATCTAAACTTATTATATCGCAACGTTGCTACGAAAAACCAAAATCCTATTCTATACTTATGGTAGGTAAGATAATTTATTTCTGTCCAACATACACATATTTACATCACTCGTCATTCTGTATATGTCCTGAAGATAAAATATAAATGAATATTATTTAATAGGCGGTTAGTAAAATTGAGTGTGGTGTCGTGAGTCACGCATCGGCAATGATTTACTTTGTCTCTTCCACGTGGAATATAATGAAAATTACGTAATATGTTATAATTTTATTGCATGTGATACCCCACGAAGGCTTAGAGCATTTAATAACCGGAGTCATCGTTAAGAGCTTACCCCTCTGCCGAAAACCTTGCACAATTGTGCAAACTTTTGTATGGACTGACAAAATCATGTACAAATAGCCATACATTTGACCTTGCAAAAATCGACTGACTGTTTTGTACAGAAAATGACAGCCAAGGCCTCTCGAGTTACTAAATGCTCTAAGCACGAAGGAGACCAACCCGCTGGAGGCCGATTCGGAGTAACAAATATTGGGTCGAGCTAGTAATTATTGGAATGCCACTCCCGTTTTATGCGGAGCCTCTAGAGTCTAGAGTATAGAATAAGACCAATGCGGCCAAATCCGTCTGCAGGAAATTCTGGACATGAGCGTTTTTTTTCTTTTTTTTATAACCTTAGGAAATAGAGCCGCATCCTACTTTTGACTGCTGAAAAAGAATGCAATCGCTGATTTGTCACAGTTGTGTACTATTCTTTGCTCATGTATCTACGGAACTTCCCGCAGACGGATTTTGTCGCGTTGTTCTTACTTTTTATGGAAATAATAAGAAGGATTAATGAAAAACTGATAGAAATGATAGGTAACGAAAACGAATCATTAATATTTTAGAACATTTTGACTCATAACGCTCCTGTTCATCTAAATAGTCCCGTCAGTGCTTGGAACTGTTTCACCTGGCGTCATTATTAATTTACGTAAATACAGAGTAATCATAAGCCCTGTGAGCCCGGGTGCACCGACGCGTCATCTAGACGTCTACATCGACGGATCTAATGAATTCTAAACAAATTGCTGCAGCTTACGTTACGTAACGAACTCTGAACTACAATTTTTATACATTATTTGTGTAGTAGCTTTCTCTGAATTTTATCAGAGTTCAAAATGAATTCTACTTTTCTGTGGTTAAAACAAAAATGAAAATATTTAACTTAATCTATGAATTAGGATTATTTCTGCCTGCGTCACATATTTATTTAGCTTGAGTTTTTAGCAATACTAAATTTTTCTTTATTGAATAAAAATGAACTCAAATTACCTTTACGTACTTTCCGCGTTGCAATTAATGGCTGAACAGATCATGAAATTTCATGATCACTTGGTGTAGACATTCATTTTAAGTATATATTTTTTAAAATCTTTTATTTTATTACGTACTAGCTGTGCCCGCGGCTCCGCCCGCGTGGAATTCGGTCTGTGTCAGTAAGCGGCTAATTTCTAATCCTGATTTCTCTCCCTCTCCCTTGGAGGCGGAACTTGAAGTAAAGTTGACAGATGGATATGCTAGAGGACTGTAGTCCAGATAAAATATTTTACAGTTACCACTAAATAAAACTACACTGCAAAATCAATAGGTTTTTTCGCCCTTATTTTATTTTATTTTATTTTACACGTGATTTAAACGACAGAGTAGTAGGTGTATATCGGACGATACAGTAAGGTATACGCGCGCGAGCGAAAGCAAAGCGGCCTGCCTGGCTAGAGCGCCACTCACCGTGGTCTTCTTCAGACTCCTGAGGAAGACCACATGCCCCTTGTAACCTCAATGCGTTGCGAGACTTTCGCGAATGATTCGATTTTTTTCGATTCGAAGGCATGGAAATGCGTATAAAATGCAAGTCCCAAATCGTTTGACTCCGCAAACGACCAGTGCCGGATTAAGATATTTTGATGCCTTAAGCATTTCTAGACCATGGTGCCCCCTCTCTCTAGGGTCATCAAGATTACATTGAATTTTTTTGGTAAATTGACTGACGTTCATTGCCGCATTACAGCTGAGAATGTCACCTTACGCCACCCGAATGTCACCTCTATCATATATTAGAATGTAATTGAAAACGCGAGCGAAGCGAGCGCGAAAATGTTTCGTTATAAAAACGCAATTTGATAGACAGTTCATAAAAATGAACTGTCTATCAAATATGGAAATCTATACTTATAGTATGGAAATCAGTCACATAATTTTATCACGAAAATTGACAGTGCTGCAGCAGTAACGTAGCACCAGAGTAATGCTGCTGCAGTGGCCACCCGAATGTCACCTTTGCCATAATTTAGAAAGTCATTGAAAACGCGAGCGAAGCGAGCGCGAAAATTTTTCGATATTAAAAACACAATTTGATAGACAGTTGTACATTTTTACCTTTATTATGGAAATCGGTCACATCATTTTATCACGAAAATTGACAGTGCTGCAGCAGTAACGTTACAACAGAATAATGCTGCTGTAGTCGCCACCCGAATGTCAGCTTTATCATATCTCAGAAAGTTATTTAAAACGCGAGCGTAGCGAGCGCGAAAATTTTTTGATATAAAAATCGCAATTTGATAGAAAGTTGTACATTTTTACTTTTAGTATGAAAATCAGCCATACAATTTTATAGTAAATGAAAACGCGAGCGAAGCGAGCGCGAAAATTTTTCGATATAAAAAACACAATTTGATAGACTGTTGTACATTTTTACTTTTATTATGGAAATCAGTCACATCATTTTATCTCGAAAATTGACAGTGCTGCAGCAGTAACGTTGCAACAGAATAATGCTGCTGCAGTTGCTACCCGAATGTCACCTTTATCATATCTTAGAAAGTTATTGAAAACGCGAGCGAAGCGAGCGTGAAAATTTTTCGATATAAAAAACGCAATTTGATAGACAGTTGTACATTTTTACTTTTCGTCCCAACAGGCGCGAATCCAGGATTTCATACAGAGAAGGGATGGGGCAGTTTTTTATCAGCCTAGCTTCGCATAGGGCTCGATATTTAAGGGTCTCAGCGAGGTTGTTTGATGCAAGAGAGGTGAAAAGATGCAAGAAAGCAGAGCTTGGAATTGACCAAGTGAATTGAATTGGCGAAGAGTGAGCAAGGCAGAAGGCCCAGCTGCGAAAGAGGAAAGCTTGGATTTGGATCCACGCCCAAGTGTAATTAAGGCAGAAGATCAACTTTGCCGTAAGGCAGAAGGCCTCGCATAAGACCTAACGCCGAACTGCAAAAGAGTGGCTTGAAATCGAATCTATGCATGTAATCACGACTCTTCTGCTGCTCGCTCTTCGGCTTCACTCGAAGCCGAAGCGCTACTTGATAGGATGCTTTTAGTTTTCGGCTTTCACGGGGCCCCTTATAACACTTTTGACAGGTAGGTCTCAGGATCGCGGCTAAGGAGCAACTTGGCTTGGCCGACAAATCTGGCGTGCAAGAGAGCAAAATTCGCTATTAAATCGGTAACCTATGTCGAAAAAATCGGCTGGCCGCAAGCCCGAAAGCAAAATATTTTTCCATGACTTTAAGGGCCTCCGCGTAAGGTCAAATCGAACTCACTCTCTTACTTGATCCCTACGACCCTTCGTTATTAGATGGGCAAGTACTTGTACACGTATAAAAGTTTCATGTAGGTACCTACTCCACGACGACTGCAATGCTGATGCAGCCTGCGCGTTTTTTTGCCTACGGTTTTGGTGCCCCCTAGACGTGGTACGTGGTACCCTAAGCAAGTGCTTATTTTGCTTAAAAGGGTTAATCCGGCACTGCAAATGACAGAGGTCAATGTTTTTTTTTCAAAGTACCCACCTTCGTAGCCATTATTAAGTGCTGTATACGTATGAATATGGATTTGATATGGATGCGATATAATTACGATTAGGTATAATTCATGACGGAGAAAATTAATAATTTTAAATAATTATGCAATTATACGCGTGTTGATATGTGTGTTTATTTTACCACTACGTAACTATGTAAACTCATTTTTAGTTTTCTTGATTACTTAATTTTTACTCAGTTCCCCAAAAGATGGCACTGTGCAATGAGGGGCAATTAATTTACTGTCGTTTAATTTTGTTGTATTATTAAATCAACATAATTATTCAATTAAATTTGTTGATAACCGTACCCTCTCTGCTAAACTTAGAGTTAATTTGGCAAAATCCTTCCTCGGTGGCCTATTCATGTCAACACGTATTAAATTCAGCGCATCTGTTAGTTTACCAGGGTACTCTATAATGGTAGCACATATTTGAAAAAAGTTTGCCCCTCCTTCCTAAGTAGCGCCATAAGATTCAGGGGCAAACTTAAGTCAATCGAGTGTTATAGCTACCCCCCCTTTTAGGGGTTGAATTTTTATAGCCTATAACCTGGCCGGGGATGTTCTCGGCAGATTAGTAAAATTTGCATCAAAATCCGTTCAGCCGTTTTCACGTGATGCGCGTTCAAATAAACAGACAAACAGATAAACAGATAAACAGACAAACAGACAAAAATTCTAAAAACTGTTGGAACGTGTTCTGTTATCGATTCTAAGTATCCCCAGCCAACTTTTTTTCGAATATCTTCCATGTACAGACTTTTGACCCTCTTCAGCTTTATTATATGTATAGATGTGAGGGCACTATGAAGCTTTTTAATTGTTTATGAAATCGAAATGCATATACATACTTAGCGTTTGTCTCGTTGTTGCTAACCTAATGAGTAATGACGTACGTAATATTTACCATCGCAATCAATCGCTAAAAAATAATGCATCTTGTAGGTATTTTAACATGTAAGTAGGTACATAGCGTGCAACTAAATTTGTTTGAAATGTGTCGATGACATAAGTGTGCTCAGCATTAATCATTAAAGAAGGACTTAAATCATTATTAGCAACGTTGTCGTCACATACAAGAAAAGATAATGAATAAATTGTGTCTATTGCACTTTTTTAAAGATTTCGCATTGAATACAAGTGCAAATTATTCTGTCAACAATATTCATAAATGGTCATTCATGAATCGAAACACAACTAAATGAATACATTCGTGGCGAGAGACGCAATGCAAAAAAGTTCTATAGCCAGTACAAGGGGACAATTTGCCAGTGTGTAAGGTAACTAATAACTATTATACTCTACAGGGGTCCGACAGCGGCAGTTTAGTTTTATCACCAGCTGTATGTTTACAGAAAAAGGTGCTTGATGGTCAATTGACACCATGTTGTTTTATTACTAAGCAGATGATATAAATACATTTAACTTCAGATGCTATCAGGAGCGCGACAAAAACATTTTGTCGTAACACTGTTGTATTATCCATATTTGTCTAAAAATATCTTTACTATAAAAATTAATAGTATAATTTACGAGTACAAATATACAAAAACAGTCTCGTTGCTGGCGCATAAAACACATCGTATAAAAGGCGGACTTAATACTAAAATGCATTCTCTACCAGTCAATCTTCGGTTGCCAACCTGCGTGCTGATATAATCAATGTACCTAAGTACCTAATTTACCCTCCCAATCATTATTTTTGACTAAATCAGACCATTTATCTCGTTGACTTTTTATAATAATCATACGCTCTAAAGTAGAACAGTAAAATGATATGGCATGTTGCATTCCACTTTATGAAGCATACGGGGGTAGTAAGTTTAGAACTATCTTTATTGTCGCAGTAGATATGGGTGTCGCGGGCGTGACATGCAACGCGGCAATCATTGCATGCAACGGTAATATTTCAACTCCAAAAGCATAATGTTCATTTTGGGAAAGCTCCCTATTTCACTGGGCTATAAACTAGACTTAAACTTTAGCTTAAGCAGTTGATCCAGTGGCCACTAAAGCCGGATTTAAAGCTCTAAGGGAGATACTTTTCTTCCTCTGATTGATAGGGTTTTATTCAGCACCCTGTTATTTTATGGAAAGTGATTTTCATCGCGTGAGTTTATTATCTATATCATCATCGAAATATAACAATAGTCGTAAGTATATAGACCGGTCATTGGTAATCCTTATTCGAAGAGTTATATATAGTTAGTAGATAAGATGATATTGTCAGTAAAAAAGTAAAATATAAATACATTCATTGGTCTTGTAATCTAATCATGTTAATGATTAATGACTCTTGTAGTTATAAAGAAAGTATGTAGTATTATCAAGTACGTAGACAATCATTATTTAAAAAAATGCCTAAGAATAATTAGCATAAAAAAACAATCTTAAGTAAAAAGTCCTTGTTAGTGGCTCTAAAAATTACCAGATAGTTAGTTGTAGGTATTGATAAAAATACATTAATTCCCATAAGTGTATTATATTATTCATTCAATTTTTAATAATAAATATAATCATTGTTTTCTATATTAGAAACAAGTCCAAATATTGTTTGGTATTTATAGCAAGGGTGACGAATTGACGATAGTGACAGGTTGATTCATAAGATGCTGTAAGGTTTCTATTAATTTCTTAATATTCGAATGTACGAGTCTTCATATTGGACATGGGTATTACATAATATGGGACGAGTTGGGTTGGTATTAGTATGGGACCATATTTTTACAAATAGGTAAATCAATTTATCATGTTTCTAATTTAGAACCTTGCTATTATTTTAATTGATCATGTTTGGTCTGGTTCTATGATCGGTAGTAAATATATGAAGGACTCGTAACAAATATGATCACCATTTAAAACATGGCCTCAAGCTTTAAGCTCTAGTGGAAGTCGTAGTCGTAACCATGCTCATGAACCTACTTCGAGAAAGCACTGAAATAGGATGCACTTTCAAATTCGGATTTGACACGAAGGTCATAACTTAAAAGAATCGAAAAGGCTGGATTTATTGCTTAGTCTGTAAGTAGCATAAGTTATTTTCCAATTTACTTAAAATAATAACTTAATTCACTTTAAGCTTGTCTGGAAGAGATCGCTCTTTAGCGATAAGCCCGCCTTTTGTTATCTCTGTATACATGTATTATGTGTGTCTCTCTGTAAATGTTTTATTGAGGTTGTGCAATAAAGAGGATTTGTATTGTATTGCATTGTACGTCTCCTAATTTAAATAATTTTAATTCACAATTATTTCGCAAAATTATTTACTTTACTATTAATAAGTCCACCACTTTACTCAGGCATATAGTAATGTAGTTGCGCAGTGGTTTTGTTTGCAACTAAAAATTCATTAGCACGCACCCAAGCCACACACACGTAGTTAACCGTAATAACTTCTTTAATTCTTATCATTTCTCTCAGTTACGTGGTATTTGTAGACCCATAGTACCGTCAAGTGCTTTAACATTGCCTACCATGTCAAAAATTGCCTGACTTGAAAAAACAGTAGGTAATTCTCTATCAATTAGCTTTGAATAACGTACCTTACCGGTCATTCCCTTCCCATTATTACGAAATAAAAAGCGATTTGGTAGAGTAACTACCACTATTATTCAAGCCAGGCAATGTTTGACATGGTTAGGCAATGTTTGACGGCACAGTCAGCATCTAATAGTGATGGCCAAAGTGACCAAATACATCGGAACACATCCTTATTTATATGGTACCTAACAAAGGTGTGTTACGGTACGATGTATTTATTTGTCACTTTGTCACTATCTATTGTTGATGTTGACTGTTATTATGTTATCCCTAGGACGGTTGGCATATTTTGATGTTTACCTGAACTAGGTAGACGATATCTATTTCATCATAGAGTATCAGTATAAAAATAAAAAGGAAGACGAAAAAGCGTAAAAGTTCTGGTGCATTTGGTGCAACGAGTCACGCGGGATTAGGGTTATCACAATACTACACCAATGTAAACATTCACGACGGCTAGAAATAAAACTGGGGCTTTCTGTCAATAAAAATTTGTTAGATCAGAGGCCTGCCGACAAAATTGAGCAATCGAAGATCGTCATATGCCTCTCTATCGCACTTGTATATTCGAGTGATAGAGAAGCAGATAGCGCATTTAGGTTTTTCGATGTTGGCGGTAGGCCCTCAGAGATAAGTAAATAATATAATCTGGTATAACTCTTTTGTTACTTAACCTGAGATAAAGGGTCTTGACGGACGGACGGACGGACGGACGGACGGACACACGGACGGACAACAAAGTGATCCTATAAGGGTTCCGTTTTTTGCTTTTGAGGTATGGAATCCTAAAAAAGGGTATGATTAAACTGATCTGATAAAATTGATGTTTTGGTCAGCAGAAAAATTAGTAAGTGAACAAAACTCTAACCTAACCTAACCCTTGCTGATCATCATCAAATCATGTTTTTGGCTGACCATTTGACCATTTAATCTCTTCTTCCTCGCGTTATCCCGGCATTCTGCCACGGCTCATTGGAGCCTGGGGTCCGCTTGGCATCTAATCCCGAGATTTGACCATTTAATGACTTTCCCTAAAAAAGTGAAGCTCCTATTAGCATTGCTGACAACCCTACATAGTTAGCGATACGTCACGCAACGGAAGCCGTTATAAGCGTGCGACCGCGGATGGTACTTTTTTTACAACTCCTAAAAACACCCTAACTTCTAATAGTTTTGAGCTTTTTCAGGGTTTCACTAACAATCACGTAATCTTTATTTCAACGTAAGAATTAGCGTCTACTTGGCGAGCTCAAAAAACAAGAATGGTTTTAACGTACTTTAAAAATATATCTTCAAAGACGTTATAAAAATACTAAAGCAAATTAAATGACCGCTACCATTAGTGAGAAGAATTATAGCAACATCCGTTAATATTGATTTGCGTCAAAATTAGGTAGAGCTAATTTTTTTAACTAGAGTTAGGTAGCCCAAATCGGGTGTCCTAACCAAAAATTGAAATAAAATATGGTGTAGGTATAGGCTTGTAATGATGACAGAGTGAGACCAAGAAAAGTCTGCATCGATTTTGATAGCACACGCAGTGCAGTTCTTTTTTTAAACGTCAAACTTCTATGAGATTATGTCGTATTAAATAACACTTGCACTGCGTATGCTATCAAAATCGCTGCAGACTTTTCTTGGTCTAACTCTAAGTTCCTTACAAACATGGCAGCATGCAAAAAATAATCAAATATCGTTTTATGTATGGCTTTATGTTATTAAAAGTAAATGGTGCACTCCTGTGCCGTTGTTGCAATGGACGCAAGTGTCACGCGTGTACATTGTCATGCAATACTGCAATTACCCCGTGTGCATGACTGCAATATACTGAAATACTCATAATTCATTCTAATTACTACTAATACTGTACTTTATCTGAAAATTAGTTTGTAGCTTAGTGCTGAAAACAAATATATAATTTTATACCTCATAGTATTAAGCAACAATGTTTCCTGCGGGCTCAGCACGGTTCCATTTTTATCGACTATCACTATGCGCGTCCCTTTCGCACTTACATACTTGTTAGAACGTGACAGGCATGGTGACAAGGGATAAAAACGCGACCGTGCTAAGCCGCCTGGACTAAGTACATATGTATATGAAATCTATAAATGTAGGAACGCTAAGTGCCAATTTATTTTTTAGTTAGTTACCTTAGTTACCAAGTTTCTTCCGATTTCGCCTGGTTGTTACGGAATTCTAGGTTCTCTGGAGGTTGCATAATCTTAACTTGATTAGATATTACTTACAGTGCTTTTAGCTCAGGGAATGCTCCAGGTACTGAGTTTGTATGGCAAGAACCGGGAATTCCCGGTTCCGGTACTGTATTTGTATAGAAAACCAGTACCGGGAGCACTCCCTAATTTAGCTAGAACTAAGGTAATATACTAATATTGACGCGCGTGAGGTGTTCTGCTAGTAATATAAAATCATGATGATTTTTATAAATCCAGATACCATGATTCGGTGCTGGTTTGGCTAAGGTCAGCTCTCGGTAACATTGATAAGTAATGGGTTAGCTCTTCCTAAGAAGGCCAATACAAACTTACATTTTAGAGATCAAAGTGATATCAGATTGATGATATAAATGATGTACTTTTGTTTATTATTTCCCCGTGCGTTTCGCTCGCGCTAATACATGTACAGGCAGTACGAGCGCAGTGCACGCGCGAATGATAACTGAATGACATCATTTAGATATTATATTGGATGTCAAAATGTACGTTCGAATTAGCCTCCAGGGCAACTCTCCACGACTTTCTCAGTAATACAGTTAGTTCAAGGATCCTGCAACGTTACGAGCTATGTAACTATTGTTTCAAAGCAAATGGAGCGGCAGCACACCCTTGGTGGCTTGTTGTTTTGTAAGTTAATTTAGGTTTATTTATTTTATATACTATTCGAGAGTGGTATAATTGTGAAATATACCTACGGTTCTGCATTTTTAAAACAAGCACCAAAGCGCCCGATTACCTAGGTTCGTAGTTGGCTACATAATCTTTATCGCTGTGACATGAAGAAGGTAGGTGGATTTAGTGATGTGCCGGCGAGAAATTTCTCGTTCTCGAGAATTCCTTCCCCTGGAAATTCTCAGCGATTCTCGAAAAAATTCTCTTGGACGGAAATTTCTGAGAAAGTACTTATAATCAAAACAATATCAAATTTCATATTTTTAATTTATAACTGTTACTGATTAATAACTATGCGTAAGGTATTCGAACCAATTAGACGATACTAAAGGCCAACTTCTCTTTGTTCTCGAGAAGTTTCTCGGTAACGTTCTCCATAGAAGCTTTCCAGGAGAAAATTTCCGGATTGAATATTTAAGAAAAAATACTGGTTATTTCGAGTATTATTGTTTAGAAGCTCAAATAGTCTGGATTTATGTTATATACAGCTGTTGGCTTGATAAGTTGGTTTCTGCCAAATGAAATGAACGTTCTAAGCGATAACTTAATCTTGTTCCCGAGAAATTTCTTGAAATTGTTCTCGACTACATTTGGCGTTCATGTAAAACAGCCAATCCATACCGATATACACATAAATACGATATACATAAATGCGAAATTGTGTCTGTCTGTTACCTCTTCACGCTTAAGCCGCTGGACCGATTTGGACAAAATTTGGTATGGAGATAGATTGGGCCCCGAGAAAGGATAGTTTTTATCAATTATCATCATCACGCAGACGAAGTCGCGGGCAGAAGCTAGTTGTGTAATAATAAAACAAAAAATGTTTCATATTAAAGAACTTGAAAACTGTTTTGACAAACTGTAATAAAATATAATATTATGGAGTTAATACAAAATGACTAATTTCAACTCAATAATTAAATGAACGGTAAATATTTAATAAAACAGATTTGAAATATTTGGCAGAGAATCATGGTCATGTCATGAACTATCTCAGGTACCTAGTTAGTTTATAAAACAAAAGAAAGCCGCCACTTTCCTGTACCCTGTACATAACGCTTATCGCCAATAATACTCCATTGTTTTATTTGCATGTGATTTTTTTTTATTCTCTAGGTAATTTTTGAATAGGGAAGGGTACAAGTGCTTTTTTTCTCTCAGTGTCATCAATGCTAAGAAAGTGGACGGTTGTGACAAATCAAACGTGTTAATAAATTAAAATTAAAAAGGTAAATTGTTTGAGTAGGTACTTTAGAACTTTGTCGGACGATGGATGTATCAAAGACGTGTGTTCATTTAGTGATGCAGTGTATACATGCAAAAATATCACAAGATTTGGTACGGCATATGATAAATTGCGAAAAAAGTCCGGTTGAAGTAAAACACGAATTAGGAAAGAAAGAACCTGAAGTGATTAATCAATTTGGAGTGTTTCGGATGAGCCCATATTACAGGGAATACATTTAATGAGGTAACCTTTAATGTGTTTTTCCAGTAGCTAATACATAATAGTAGGGCAAACCTTGGCTATTCGGTGATATGTAGTTATTCGGTGATAGTCAGTTTTAAGGATGACTCACGCTAGACCGGGCCGTGGCCGGGCCGGAGCTTCCGGAGCTTCGTTTTCTATGGAGAGCATCACGTGATCACCGGGGCCCGGACGTGGCACGGTGCGGGCCCGGCCCGGTCATAGCCCTGACGTCCCGGAGGCTCGTGACAACCCGGAGACTCAATTTTTCTCTTCGGGTGGTATTCTACGTGTTTAAGATCTTTGTCCAATATGCATTGCGTCTCACTCTCTCATTAAGCAAAATGTGAGCCGCAAATACACATTGGACCAAGATTGGACAGATGGAATACCACCCTTCACAACATACATGCCCGGCTGTGTCGGAATATATTTGCCAAAATAAGAAGGTTGCAAAACGTCATAAATTTGTTTGTTAAATATGATGGTATAGCTAATTCGTTACTTGGTCGGTTTATATTACGTACTTGGCGTCATAGCCCTGACGTCACGGAGGCTCCTGACAGCCCGGAGACTCAATTTTTCTCTTCGGGTGGTATTCTACTTGTTTAAGATCTTTGTCCAATATGCATTGCGTCTCACTCTCTCATTAAGCAAAATGTTAGACGCAAATACACATTGGACCAAGATTGGACAGATGGAATACCACCCTTCACAATATACATGCCCGGCTGTGTCGGAATATATTTGCCAAAATAAGAAGGTTGCAAAACGTCATAAATTTGTTTGTTAAATATGATGGTATAGCTAATTCGTTACTTGGTCGGCTTATATTAGGTACAGGCGTCTTTGATATAATATATGTCAAGATTATATAGGTTGGATAATGTCTTGATTTATTTTGTGAAATATGGAGGTGTTGCTGAAATGTAATTTAGTCGGATTATATTAAATGAAGACACCTATTGATGTTACTGCTTGTAAAAATGATTCAATAATGAGCATGTAGGTGTATAATGAATATTAAGATACTAGTTTTTTCTCACATTCCCACTTATTCCTTAGATACTTTTTATTTCGTACGAAGTTCATAGAAATATATATGTCAATAACGTATCTATAGTTAGTCAAACCAAATTTGTCAGTAAATAAGAACAAAATAACTATACTCATCCTTTTCTTTTGGGTGCTAGTACTAGTGTAAGACAAAGATAGTATGATTCTCTCTATGTTTGAAATGAGACAGCCCTTTGACAAACTATAAAAACCATTTTTATTCATTCATTTGTGTCGCTTAACTTCAAACTCGGGTAAATCCATTCGACCCTCTCAGCAAATATCTACCCTATTGCCTTTTCTTAATACCAAAATCGCATAATCTGACAGATGGATTTACCCGAGTTTGAAGTTAAGCGACTCATTTAGAGTTCAACTGATCTTCTATAAATCCGCCTGCACAGAGTACAAACATATATCATATTTCAGTTGAGACCAGAACTTGGTTATTGTATGTATAGGCTATGTTTAGGCTTTGTGTTTAGTTGTGGTGGTTAGTTTAAGTGTTGCCAGAATGCAGCACTAGCATGTATTGTAAACCATAGAGTAACTTATGGCTTTGCGCCGCGATTCCCACACGAGTGTGGAGCGGGCTAAACAGTTTTTTGTCAACTTTTCACTATGACATTGATGCATCAAGGTGATTTGTTTACAAACGGCCTGCCGCAAAACGCGATAATCGAAAGTTCGTTATCTGCCTCTCCGTCTATATGCAGAGAGGCAGATATCGAGTGATAGAGAGGCAGAAATCGAAATTCTTATTATCGTGTTTTGCAGTAGGTCCTGGGGTTAGTGCTAGTAACGCCCCCTACGCAGAATTTTGCGTAATATTCCCTATTTCCTGCCTAAAATTACCCAAAGGCACTAACTACTGAAATAATACAATAAAACTCTTCGTATATTTTATTGTTCTTAAGTATATTAATGAATATGGGTGGTATTCCACCATCCTGTCAAATTTCTTTGTCCAATGTCATTGCGTCTCTCTCTCATTAAGCTTAATATGATCCTCAATACACATTGGGCAAAGAAATTGAATAGATGGAATACCATCCTAAGACGTGGAACGCGTCAGGGGGACCGCTAAATATCCCAAATAAAAAAATCATCTATGAGCCTCTCTTTCGCACAAATATAAAGAGTGATAGAGAGGCAAATAGATTAACTAATGAAGTGGTTTGCAGCCACTTTTTATGTTCGAACTTTTATGAACATAAAGGTATGGCATGAACAGCATTCATCACGCTACCTAAAAATGTCTATCGAGGACTATTGGGAGTTTTGTTTTACTGGTAAGTCTACTGGGTACAAAGTTCCCAATGGTCTTACTAGTAATTCATGATAGCATAGCATAGCATCTAAACTATCACAAAGTATCAAGCGGGAGGCGATGACTGACGATATTTGCTCCTGGCTCGCGGTCTATAAGGTGGTTCTTCTGTGGAGTATGACACGAATCCCATAGCCTGATCCCTAGGCAGTCTAGGGGTCCTGGTTGCTGCTGCGGACTCTGGAGGTGTTATAAGTTTGGTGTATTTGCCTTGTATTTATTAGAAAACCTAATTTCCCCAATGAGAGTGCAATTGGACGGTCGACGCAGTCTTAACAACATTTTGCCATCTTATTGACGTGCATTTTTACATATCAAACAGCAAAAAATAAACTATTATTGAATAGGTATTCATAATCTCCTTAGATGTGGCTGCTACAGTCTTGATTTGCCGAGTGATCATCTGATCATCGCTTTCCGGTTGCAACTTGGTGCCATCGAGGAATGTCCATGGTACATACATGAAAAAAAAATTGTTTATGTTGTACCATTCATTGTATCACAATACCTATTTTGAGTCTATCGCGAAGATACATACACACTTTGCAGATCAAACGTACCTAACTAAGACGACATATCGCCAAACGTGAAATACGCGTCGTTAAGGTGTTCCGTCTGGTCTTCATCAAATGTCACTCACTTTCTTTAATGTAAATGCTTGATTTGTTGGTCATCATCATCATTAGTCGTGTGTAATGTTAGCCTTGCATTTTACAAAACTTACAATCTAGACGAAATTATTAACACCCTAATACCTAACAACTTAAGTTTTTATTCTATCAAACAGGAATTTACTAAGCAGCAATTACTAAGGAATGAGACATGAAAATAGACACTGGTACTATAGGAATAAATTCTTGCGGGATGATCATTCACAGAGGTAGAAAGACGGACAAAGAAATATGTGGGTCTTACCAATCTTATGATATGACCTCTGTTCCAAGGGCTATGCTCGTTTGCCTCCTATTAAAAAAACTAAATACTACTTTACATAGCGCTGTTTTTTGGAAATGCTGTAGGTACATACATAAGTACATAATATTACAATTTGATTTATCTTCAAAGGATCGTAGACCTAAGTATATAAAAGGTTTAAATTTCAACTCGATACCTCCACTCGTTCCCGAGATAAAGGGTCTCGACAGACGGACGGACGGACGGACGGGCTGACGGATTGACGGACAGACGGACGGACGGACAGACGGGCAGACGGACAGACAGACGGACGGACAGACGGACGGATCCTTTAAGGGTTCCGTGTTTTCCTTTTGAGGTACGGAACCCTAAAAAATAACTTTTGGTTATATCATAGCGCTCTTTCTTCGGACATACTGTGTATGTATAGTAATATTTTAAATTTATTTTACTCCTCTTCTTATTTCTCACGTAGTATGCAAGTAGGTACGTACTACTTGCATACGTGAAAGACATCACTATTAAGGTTATACTACTATTATTTCTAGAACAAAAAATTATACTTACCTACAGACAAACCTACGTACCTAATGTACCTATATACCTATACTTACAAATACCTATTTTAAAAACATGATCCTCCTACTCGAAAGCTGCTCTTTTATAAATGCGATACATGCAAACAAAACTGCTCCAACTTAATCGTGTTTTGCTTCAATGTCATGGGTTCATGGGTCCAATATAGATATTTGATTCTTTACAAAAAACTTATCTTCTAGCCTAGCCTATTGGCAGTATTTTCTCGAGCTTTACGCAGTTGATTCAGGAAGTTGTCATACAAGACACAAGACAAAATTTAAGCATTTCGAAAGCGACGTTCTCATGGAACACCCCATCTATCTATAGTTAATGCAAATGCTGTATTTGTCAAAGAAAAATTATACACCGAAACTTTCCTCAAGAATCACTTTATTGATAGGTTAAAACCGCATGACAATCCGTTCAGTAAGTTGTTTTTGAATTTATCGCGAACATACATACACACGAGCAGACAGACGCGGCGGGGGACTTTGTTTTATAAGGTGTAGTGAAATGGAAACGGCTGCATTCATACTTATAAGTCACAGGAAATCTGGAATTTACATATTTAAAGTATTATATTGTTATCTTCATCTGCACGGCTTTTTTGTATGAGGGCGTTGAAAGCGAACTCCAGAGTGTTACTTGCGTCCTCGGCGCCCCCGCACTTTTAGTTTTAGAATATAGTCACTGGTACAGAGTGCCTAAAAAAATATTAAATGATTATATATTTGAACTTCTAAACTAAGTAGTGGCTTACAAAATATACCTACTTTCCAAATTCGTTATCTTATACTTTTTGAGTAAAATAGCTGTGACATATGGACAGACAGACAGACGGACATAATAATATCAATATCCAGTGAGGAAAACGGGAAATATGTTTGTATGGAGAACCGGTCATTCCCTTTCCTCTTAATAGCTTAATATGCTTCGGCACATGATTATACATATTTATTTGTAGGTAAGTACATGCCTATCTTACCTTAAGCAGAGAACCAGACGGTGACTGCTGGATATTGGTTTCTGAAATCTTGTTTTTGTTTTACCAAACGTTGTTTAATTCTGTCGTGAACGGCTTCGAAAAAGTCTTGGGTCATATGTAAATAAAGCTCTTTACATCATGTTGTGTATTCTCATTTTTCCGAACGTGTCGACCAAAGTGGATGTACGCCCCATTACCTAGAGTATGCAGTAGCCTCTTCATTAGTCATTAAGGCAGCCAGCGCCAATATTTTGATTTTATTATTTCCTTCCATATCCGCTTACTTCCGATCGAACCATTTTTTTCAATCTGATTGACAGTTATTATGACATTTGTCATGAACAGTCAGCTCGGACGTCCCGGTCGGCTCGGCTAGTGTTGGGTAGGACTCGAGTCCTTTCAGTCCTCTGCTTGAAGACTACTCAGTTTTTCACTCTTATAATTAAAACTCGAGTTCTTTTCAACTAGAGAGAGACCCAAGTCTCTTGTAGAGACTTGAGTACTTTTCAGAGGACTCTCGTATTTTTCACTAAAAATTTCGAAATGCATTGTCTTTATGTATAACTTGTAGATTAGATACAGACATAAATCATACACTAACCCTTAATTTATTTACTGTTATACAGGAAAAACCTATAAAATTGTTCACGGAGTCTTTATTTGGAGGCTTGAGTTCTATTGAGTTGCTTTTAAAAAAGACTACAAAGGACTCGACTCGGGAGAAGTTTTTTAAGCGCAGTCTTGTAAAAACGAGCTGTTCTTCAAATTCAGGCTCAAAGGACTCGAGTTTCTACAAACACTAGAGGCTCGGACATTGCTCGGACAGCACTAGTGTTAATGTAATAAACTAGTGTCGGGTGGCCCTGACGCCCCGGTCACGGAACGGCCCGGTCACGGTGGCGCTCCTGACAGCCCCTGTGTCGGCTCGCTCCGGCCCGCCCCGGTCCGGGCACGGCCCGGTCTAGCGTGAGTCATCCTTTATTGTCTTTTAGCCGAGTTGCCCGGTAATTTTATTGCTTAAAACAATGTTTAAGAGATACCATGGATGTGACTAATGTGGTGTAATATGGTTTCAGGTAATATAATTACCAGGTAACGTGGCTAAAAGACATTAAAACTGACTATCACCGGATAACTACGTATCACCGAATAGCCAAGGTTTGCCCTATATTACGATACAAAAGTTGTACGAAGTGCAAAATTAGAAAATTCGTAACGAGTGGTGATAAATAATTAAAACACGACCGAAGGGAATGTTTTAAATCGACACGAGTTGCGAATTACCTGTTTAACAAAAATGTGTTTTATTTATTAACTATTTACCATTTAAACGGTACTGAATGAACCCGAGAAAGTTCTCCGGAGAACATTTTCAAGAAATTTCTCGGAAATTTCTCGAGGACCAAGAGAATTTTGCCTTTAAAGGTTTTAGAAGAACTAAAATGTATTGCGAATACCTTTAAATTACTAATATAAACACATACAAAAAACAAATAATCTAATTTTTATTATATTTAAAGTACTTTCTCGGAAATTTCCTTTCGAGAGAAATTTCTCGAGAAACTTCTCGCGATATTCTCTTGTTTCCGAAATTTCCCGAGAACTGCCCATCACTAGGTGGATTAATAAAATAAACATAACTCAAACTGTCATTTAGGTCCTTTTACATAACAATGGCAAATTTTAGAGGCTGCTGCAAATTTTTAACTTCCTAATTTTTTTTTCATGAATAAATTTAAGGTGTATTTTGAGGAGGGTGATATGTACAGGACGATTCAATAGATTCGTGTATTTGTCAATGCTTTATAGACATTGTGGATCATGCCTACTATAAGCAATACATCTATATCTTAAAAATGTGGCTGCCTTCTATTGGACTTAAATTTAAAGATACGGTTAAAACTCCTACCATAATCGATCCTATTATAGGTATTCCCTACTAAACTGGACTAAGTCGGTGTCGTTCCCCTCAGCACGCAACTATACGTTGGAGCTAGCCGTTCACCCCAACTTGCAGGAATTTTGGAGCCCCCCTCAAGTCAATGACTTTAAATGCACGAACATCGCTCCACTGCCAGACTGGCCAATGAACTTAGAATAAACTACATCGCATAACTACCTACCTACGCACGAATGTCTGAAGCATTTTTAAGCTGATTGAATACTCTGCTGAAAAGAAGTCCGATGTCTGTTTTTCTTTAAGTGATTTTTATTTTCTCCACAAACGTGGATGAGTGACTACTAGTTAATTAAGACCCGCGGCGCTGTGATTTTATACACGGTACCCACAAAGTACATTTCATTAAGTTCTAATCTTTTGTTTCTCTCAACTTGTTAGAGTTCTAACCGTATTTTCTTTTACCTTGTTTATCCAATTATTTATGAGCTTAAGATTTTCCTGACATAGCATGAAACGAAAGTAATTTCATGTCGTGCACCGCATCGCCTTAAATCTTATCACAACTTTTAATAACAGCCCTTAGCGTTATAAAAATTCATGTAGAACTTAGCTTGCATTAGTACCCCGATGGAAACTCGCAGAAATGACACTCGTTTGATCCTACTAATCCAATGCAACGAAATGAGTAGGTATTACAATATGGCTGCTATTTAACTGATCACCAGATTTAGTAAAATTTAATACCAAAAAAATCTACTTTACCACCCTAAAATAATAAATGACCACCAAAATTATAACACCATTTTAATGTGAAATGATTACCAATTTTATTACATTTTACTATCCTATTAAAGGAAATGACACCAAACTAATCATTATTAACCCAAAAATTGTAAATGAATACCAAATTTCAAACCCCATTTTAATGTGAGATGATAACCAAATTTTTACATCTTGCTATCCGATTAAATAAAATGACACCAAAATAATCATTGTGAACCCAAAAATAGTAAATGACCACCAGAATTAGAACTCCTTTTTAATGTAAAATTATAACCAAATTTTTAAATCTTGCTATCCTATTAAAGCAAATGACTCCAAAATAATCATTGTAAACCCAAAAATAGTAAATGACCACCAAAATTGTAACCACATTTAAATTAAAAATGTGCAAATATTTAATCTATTAAATTAATTAATCCACTTCGTCACCTTTTTCTAGTAGCATTTCATTTCTGTAACAGTCGCAGTTCTAACCTAACACACTTTTCTAGTACCATTTCGTTTCTGTAAGGGGCGCAGTTCAAACCTAACCTAACCCACTTTTCTAGTAGCATTTCTTTTCTGTAAGGGTCGCAGTTCAAACCTAACGTAACCCACTTTTCTAGTAGCATTTCTTTTCTGTAAGGGTCGCAGTTCAAACCTAACCTAACCCACTTTTCTAGTAGCATTTCGTTTCTGTAAGGGTTGCAGTTCAAACCTAACCTAACCCACTTTTCTAGTAGCATTTCTTTTCTGTAAGGGTTGCAGTTCAAACCTAACCTAATCCACTTTTCTAGTAGCATTTTGTTTCTGTAAGGGTCGCAGTTCAAACCTAACCTAACCCAATTTTCTAGTAGCATTTCGTTTCTGTACGGGTTGGAGTTCTAACCTAACCCACTTTTCTAGTAGCGTTTCGTTTCTGTAAAAGTCGGAGTTCTAACCTAACCTAACCCACTTTTCTAGTAGCATTTCGTTTTTGTAAGGGTCGCAGTTCAAACCTAATTTGACCCACTTTTCTAGTAGCGTTTAGTTTCTGTAAGGGTCGCAGTTCCAACCTAACCTAACCCACTTTTCTAGTAGCATTTCGTTTCTGTAAGGGTCGCAGTTCAAACCGAACCTAACCCACTTTTTATTAGCATTTCCTTTCTGTAAGGGTCGCAGTTCTAACCTAACCTATCCCACTTATCTAGTTAGAAAGTAGGTTAGGTTAGGTAAGTAAGTATGTACGGGGGATTGAGCGGGAGGGGCTAGTAATTTTGGTATCATTTTACTTTATTTGGTAATATGTATACAATTTTTGGTAATCATAGGGTTATTTAGGTGAAAATATCGCATTAATTTGGTCTTCAAGATTTGGTGATCATTAATGATTTTTGGTGATCATTCAATATATTTGGTATTTGAATTCAATTTGAAGTGCAGTCGTTATTAAAATGGTGGTACTTTTGTAATTTTAGGCTTTATTTTTTTGGTGATCAGTAATTTTTTTTGGTACGACAGATTTCTTTATTTAGGGTACCAAAGTATTTTTTGGTGGTCATTATATTTGTAGCCTTACAATATTCTGCACTTAGGTAACTGTTTTTCTTGTCATTCTCTAAAAACGTTATAATCTATTGAAAGTTTTTGGTCAGCTAAGGTCACTTTCATACTAGTTACCAACGCTATAAATAATTCTGGTATTATTTAACCAAAATATTTTGTAGTTGTTCCGAACTATGTCATGTGCAATTTCAGGCCAGCCAACCTAGGTACTAAAACGTTCTAGGATCAATTCTCGTCGTGTCCTTTTTACGCTAGTAAGGTGAAGAGGCGCGTGAGGTAAGTACAAAAAAGTTTTTACTAGCATAAAAAGTTTGCAACTGTGAGAATCGTGCTTGAAGGTAAGGTACAACAAAAATGCCGCATCGCGTCTGCACCTCCACATCGCCTGTATCAGTAGCTAGTTAGACAGAGCTGCAGGGTTCAGATTGGGCGCGGTCGTGCGGCAAGGTCCGCGACCCTACGCCCTCGCTCCCGATCCAGGTTATCAACATCCCCCCAGACCCCCTCGAACGCTGCAGGAATTTTCTAGAGCATCCATGGGTGCGTTGACTTGCAAATCTGCATTAGGAGACGTTCAAGATGTGCTTTGTTTCGCTACGAGAGATAGAGGGGATCTTATCATCACTTCATTCTACTAGAAAATTTGCAGGTGTCTTTTAATTTTGTTTTGAATTTTGATAAATTACGTGAAATGTTAAAAAGTTTCTCTTCATTGGAACATATCGGCGACGACATATTTATGTCAATGGGTAATAATATTTATACATTTGAATTAGAATGAATTAGCATCGCACCAAATAAATTTTGACACAAAAGTGAAACTCAGAGATATCTACACGTGTTTTGTACAAGGCTGTAGTTTTATTTTATATTACGTCTTGGAAAAAAAGCATACTTACCGAATAATACAACAAAAAACGCATCGATATGAATTCAGGAGAATTTCAGGAAAATTCACATCACAATAATACCTCTTGCTTGTTTTCAGCACCACCTGAGTAGGAATTCTTCTTAGGAGTAAATAATCGATATTGCAACCGCATGTGGAACTTAGACCTGGCTAATGTGAAGTCATACAATCAGCAGCCGAAGTTGCTGAGCGTTCAAGGTGTTCTAAAATAGGTATAAAGGAACACGACAAAGCATTATAAAAAAAAATTAGAGTGTGTGCCGGTCATTTTGAACTCTTTATCCGCTTATTTACATACATTGCTGACGGTACACATCCGCTTAGCTACATCTACTGCTAACCATACACCCAGCCGCGTCACATAAAAGCAACTTTGTATAGAGACTTCCAGTCTTATTTTAGCGTGTCTCTGGTATGCTCTTGGGATGGCGGGATCACAACGCAAACACCTGCGTACGCTGGATCGGGCTAATGTGTCGCTGCCAGTCTGCCAGGATTGTTGTTAGGTAAAACTTGGCAATACCGGCGCGCAGTATAACTATCTTTGACAGTACTAGGACATATCTTTGGTATTATTGCCCTCGGGACAGCGAGATCGCAAAGCGAAAGCATGCGTATGCCTAGATCGGGCTATTGTGTTGGTCGCCGATCCCAGTCTGCCAGGTTTGTTTTTAGGTATAACTTGGCAAAACCGGCGCGCGGTATAACTATCTTTGACAGTACTAAGACTTCTCAGGTGCTTTGGAAGCTTGAAATAGATTAATGAAAATATGACAGTTCTACATTCTGTAACATAGCATCTGAAAATCTGGGCGCTTTGGATGTATGGACGCTTTCAATTTGTTTCATCATTGGCGTGTCAAATGATACATTAAGCCCCGACATAGGTAGGAAGTTACAGGTTAAATAGGTACCTACTCACAGTGTGAACAGTCAGCGACCAACGTTAAAAATATATACCTCTGTTTACCTTATCATTATTTTCTTGTTCATGAAATTAGTCGATCGCTGGTCACTTTCCTGTTGATACATGATTTGATAGTTGCCGAAGACAGTAGTCGTCCGCCAAGATAAGATATGGCCGTCCTCCAAGGTGAAGAAGGATCGGGAAAACATCGCAGCGCAGCACCTCTTATATCCGACCATGTCCTCGGTTAACTTATTGACAACATATTGCCAACTTGGGCGAAGTTGGGCACCATAGGCGAAGTTGGAGTTCCCTACTACCGTGTTTTGCCAACCCTTATTTTTTTTGCAACATTGATAACGGGGTTTGCTTATGGAGAATGAACGACTTAATTATATGGGAATTGAAATGATTCTTATTTTATATCGCGCACTTTTGGCACAAAATAAAAATAGTACTACCGTACAGATAGGACACTTCCTACAAAACCGAAGTTTGACAGCAATTCAGGGACGAATCATGCTATTCCATTATTATTTATGGCACTATCCCTTTCGGCTATTTAGGGTTGTCAAAATTCAAGTCACTAGCTTATTTGTGGTCATGCCTGTAAAGGGACGTCAAGTTGTGTCAACCCTCGGAGCAATGCTGAGCCGAACGGAGCCGAGTTTGCCCGAAGTCAGGAGTGTCTCCACACTGCTTTTGGTCACTGTACCTGATCAGAGTACCTACTGTATATTCAGGTACCATAAAACTAATTAAGAGGCAAACGAGCAGACGAATCGCCTATTCGTAACCGACTTCCGTCGCCCATGGACACCTGCAACACCAAAAGGGTTGTAAGTGCGTTGCCGAACTTTAAGATGGGAGTACGCTCTTGTCTTGAAGGTCGTATCGGTCAGGAAATACCGCAGGCGACAGTTCATATTCCTGCGAAATACGTCGTTACCTAACTGAGAAACTTTTATGTATCTAAGTAAATTTAGTTATACACATAGTGAATATCTTTACTTACCTGTGAAAACTTTCTTAGGCGTTAAAAAGGTTGGTGCAAAAATTTTCGTAATTATCTAATTACGCAAATAATTATAATGCAAAAGATATATGGAAAGAACTTTTATTACTTACGGTACTTTCTTGAACAAGAGTATATGGAACTTTACATGTAACGTGTATCTTTGCATTGTAATTATTTGCATTTATGTTACTAGATATATCATTCTGCTTGTTTTGTTTTAATTCGCTTTTTATAATCTCCTTGTGTGAAACTTTAACCGAACTCTTTTATTGCGTAATGAATGAGAGGTTGGTGCACACCGCACGGGCCCAAAGGGAGGGGGGGTTCTGGGGAGTGCCATCAGTAAAGGGGGGGGTGAGGCTTGCAATACCACCCCCTAGAGCCTTATTTCGGGTCATCGCGCCCGACCCCACAAGCGGCGAACGCAGTGAAACGCCTTGCAAAATGAAGTTTTCATATTAAACCAGCCAACTGATGGAAGGACCGTATTTACATAGAAAATGCTGTTAATCTATGTATCTGATAATTGTTTTCGCTTCATTAACTCCGCTAAAGGAAAAAGTTTGGCGAAACTTTTTTGTTGGCGTATCGTATTGTGCAGTTTACACGGAAAATTCTCGCTGGTCGCGCTGTACTTTTACTCTTTTTAAATAGTGTAACTTTTTAAAGGCTGATGTTTAAATGCAAATAATAAAATCTTGACTTTCATTTAGTTAGTAATGCTATCCTTTAGCTTAGTACATATCAAGTAATTATATAAATACGGACATGGAATTACTTACATCTACACTTTAATTTAATCATCAGCTATAGATACAGATTAAAAACTACTAAATTCAGCTAATAAATAAGTCCAGTGAGCAAAGTACCTATTTAATTAAGTAATTAAAATTCCACACCTGCTCCATTGCTCAATCATCATCATGGGTGCGCCAAAGTTCATATAAAAATGCAAATTCGATTATTGAAACTCCGAAAATGTATCTCATACAATTTTACATCCTAATGATCATTATACATTTTCATTTTAAACAATACTCATTGGAACTTCGAATTTATTATATTCAAAATGTCATTCTACATAAATATCTCTATTACTAAAATTTATGCATATATTATTACTCGACATATCGATTTCGACATATTTGATTTTATTTATAGCAGCATGCACCTGCAATAGTAAATTCTAAATAAGAAAAAAAAGACAAAAATAAACAGAAAAGTAGGGTCAGGTTAAAATCCTGCCAGAAAAGTGGGTTAGGTTAGGTTAGAACTGCGACCCTCACAGAACCGAAATGCTGCCAGAAAGGTGGGTTAGGTTAGGTTAGAACTGCGACCCTCACAGAACCGAAATGCTGCCAGAAAGGTAGGTTAGGTTAGAACTGTGTCCCTCACAGAACCGAAATGCTGCCAGACAGGTGGGTTAGGTTAGAACTGCGACCCTCACATAACCGAAATGCTGCCAGAATGGTGGGTTAGGTTAGGTTAGAACTGCGACCCTCACAGAACCGAAATACTGCCAGAAAGGTGGGTTAGGTTAGGTTAGAACTGCGACCCTCACAGAACCGAAATACTGCCAAAAAGGTGGGTTAGGTTAGGTTAGAACTGCGGCCTTCACAGAACCCAGATCCTGTGACCCTCACAGTGAGCGAGCGTAGCGAGAGCAAATGCTCCCGCCTTAGTCTTCGAGGTTATTTTTTTTAACAACCAATAAAGTATAAGTACGCAGTTCGTACAGTACTTGGAGATATCGGGTTGAAAATTATTGGTACAGCGACAGTGAAAAAGTATTGGTAATTTACGTTTCGCTCTGTAAAAATGATTGTATGAAATAAGTTTAAATAAAGAAATTCTTACAAATAACATTATGGGCACAGATACATTTTCAGTGACAACATTATGAGTAAAAAAAAAACGGAATATGTATCGTATTGAATAATATAGGTAGTAGTACAAAAAACTATTAAAACAATATATGAGAGCCCCATCCCATTGTCCCATGCATGCTTGAGCCCCCAGGCCTTAGCCGGTCGGATGGTAAGAGGCCTGACGGTTTGACGCTGGTGCCTTGGCAGAGAGGAAAGTGCTTGCTTTGGGACGCTACATGCGTCAGCACTTTTGCTGCATCGCACATTGGCCGCACCGTGAGGGCCGCAGGGGCAGCTGCTGAGGTGGGGGCGCTGAGAAAACGGGAGAAGTATGCGGAATTGGACGGCTATTTGTTCGTGCCTCTGGCGGTCGAAACGGCTGGTTGTTGGTGTTCAGAGGCTATAGAGTTTTTTAAGGAGGTTGGGAACCGTTTGCGAGATAGAGGCCTGGATCCCCGCTCCGGGTCATTCCTGGTGCAGAGGTTGTCCATCGCGATTCAGCGCGGTAATGCGGCGAGCGTTTTGGGCACTTTTGCGCCTGGGATGACGCGGGGTGGGATATTTGACTGACTACTGACTGCTTTGTTTTTGACTTGTGTTTTTTTTGTGTTATGTAATTTGTAGAAAATGTAGTATGTACTTATGTGATGTTTTTTATACCTAATTAATGTAATTTTGGTGTAATATTTGTAATTGTTTTTTTAATTGTAATTCTGGTTATTTTATTGCTTGTAAAAATATGACATGCAAAAGTGATTTTAATAAATACTAATAGGATAATGTAGAATACATCACTATAATATAATATATGAGAAACAATTTTCGGAGAAATTATGATATCTTATGACTACAAAGCGGTATTATTAGAAATATTCGAATAATAAATTGTATATGAGCCAATATGGACCCATCATCATCGCTAACTCACTAGCCTACAGGTATACGTCTCAATGCTGGACACAGGTTTCCTCTCATTGCTAGTCCAAATCTGGTTGATAATTTCTCAATTTAAAAATAAAGAAATCTAATTTAATCTAATCTAATCACACCTGTTGTATTATTCGCAATTGTATAATTTTTTCAACGTTTAATACTTATTTCGTACGTTACAAAAACCCTGAAAAACTCATTTTTTGAGCCAGGGTTTGAAGAAACGACTCCCGGTTCAAAATCCGCCTTATCGCATGGCTAGCAGAGCTGCGTTTCATAACTTGTTATTATTTTACTTTTTCTGTCTCCAGTTCCGTTTAAGGATCACTTTAAATTATACCGAAGTAAATAGTGACATTATAAGGGATGGATAAATGATTGCCCATCATTTAATGCGAACGCATATGAAGTTATTAAGGTTGTGTTTTTTCTGTTAAGACGAGCATAGAATACAAAGTAAGTCGTCAAGTCGTTACGTTAGCTACTATTACAAATTAGTCACCAAGTGCATCACCTCAATAAAACCAGTATTAAAGAGACTTTTATATTCGTAGCAATGAATACAGATGAGATCTAGAGTTTTATAAGTTTATTACAAATTTTCAGAACTCGACACAGTATTATGATTAATCATAAAACACACCTTTTTTTTAAATCATAGTCGAACTAGAAAATTGAACACCTTAAGATTTTACAGCCAAGTTTTCTTTACGTCTAAGATCTCAGGAAGCGTAACCAATTCAAATATTCTCATTCAGAAACAGGTTGCCGACTCACAATCCTCTGACAACGCAAAGATAAACCTGGCGAATCGAAGCACTGCTACGTTTAGCATGACACGGTATTCTTTACATTCCAACAGTGACGCAATGGAGTGTGAGGAACGTATGAAGCGCCGTTTCAGATTGATGTGTGTTGTGCATCGTGCGGTTGCACAAACGTAATTGATACATCCGTGTGTCGCTAATCGGGTGGAAAACCGCTTTACTAGCCGATGCACATTTCGATTTTTCTCCTTTGATGTGTTTAATAATGCATGCGGCGGGCGGGCCGCTTTCATAGTTCTGCAAATTTATAAATACGGTGCACGACCCTGTGGCTGCGTTCGGTTTGATCCAGGCTCGGTGCTCGTTGTTTACAATCGGGTCAGCGGGTCAAATATGTATGCGTGGGTACTAAGTTTCGATGGCTATACTTATCACTTCTTTATCATATTCTTCATGACAACATTCAACTACAGATCCAAACTATTGGTACTTTTTCACAGTGCTATATTTTAATTTTTCATGATTGCACATAAACAATATTTCAGCATAAATTTTACAAAAAGTAACATAATATGTTATGTTGTTACCTATTTCTTACACAAAAATTGGGACTTGCGAACTATGTGTTACACCGCCCATCAGGTCTGTCTGTAACGACAAAATAGGTTTTAGGATATTGATCAAAATTTTTCTTTATTACTTTAATTTCAGTTATTTTTTGAAGTACTCAATGAGTTCAGCTAATAATTATTGATTTCTGACACTATTTTCTTTTATCTTAGATTGCTATGCAACTGGCTCGAGTTAAGTGAGCGATTGAATCGCAATTAGCTCCCAAATAGCATTTAAAATAAAGCCGTCTATCTTGATCAAAAAGCTTTACCATGTCCTATTAACTCAAAACTGACACGGTATAAAATTTGCAGACAAAACCGCTTATTTATAGAGGATTGCTCCAGTTCCAATGCACTGGGTCAGCGTTTGTCTGTTTATTGATTCGCTAACGGCCGGTTAATTTTGGCAAGGTAGCTGCACTACCTTGCCTCACTAAACGTAAAAAACGTAACAGCTATTGGAAAACGCATTCAATTATTTACCGTATTCTGGGGCAGTAAGTTCCAAATTCAAACTGGCTTCCCAAAGGCTGTTACAGTTGTCATGCGTGGTGGGGCACGTTGGTACTGAGTCGCAGAATTTAACGTTAACGTTGTCATTTTAAAATGGAATACTTTCGTAGAACCCTGGAAACGTGGGTTTACGATTATTTTTATTCTGCAATTTAACATTTTGATTATTTAGCATTATATGCCGATGGCGTGGATTTTTAAAGGCCAAAAGGAACAAGATAGATTTTAAGACGTTTATACTTACTTACTTTGTTTATATGACATCGGTTACACGCTAATTCTGGCGTCAGTTCAGTCCATCAGTCTGGTCAGACTGACGGGAGAATTATCGTGTAACACGCGGACTGATGGACTGATGGTCTGGACTGATGAAAATTTTTTTTTTTTGAAAATATTCGTCAGTCCGTTTTGAATGACAGAAAACTGACAGGAGACTGATTGTGTAACCTCTTTGTGTCATTCTCGCGTCAGTCACCGTCCATGCAACAATGGAATGATGGACTGAACTGACGCCAGAATTAGCGTGTAACCGATGTCTATTATCGTAATTTTATCAGTCTGTTGTCAGTCTGGACTGATCGTCTAACCGTGTCCATTTTCCATCATTCTGGCATCAGTCAAAACTCGAATGGACTGATGGACTGAACTGACGCCAGAATTAGCGTGTAACCGATGTCTATGTTTACCAAACTGAAGACTCAACAACGCATCAAAAAGTGTCAGTGTAATGTGTGAAGACCTCAACCCGTTGGTGAGCGCGGGCATTGCAGCCTGCTTCTTGTCATCCACTCCACGAGTAGGGTTCTAATATGCGGGATAGGTAGGTATTGTAGGTAGGTACCAAACGGCTGAGGATTCCCTTATTTAAAAGCATCAGCATTTCAAAACGTTTGCTTTTGTACCTGCATGGTGGCCGTCCATAGCAACTAGCAACCTGACCTACAAACGCCAATTTAACCATTTTTTGCTTAACGTTTGCAATGATGGTGATCCAATGGTTTTTGTGCACATTCCTGACAAAGAATGGAAAAGCCTTATAAATGTATGTATATAGGTAAGCTATGCCGGTTAACGTTCGCGTGCGTGCGCCGTGCGTGCGCGCAGGAGCGCGCCTATTCAATTACGGAAAGGTCACGCCGCTCCGCGCCCGCGCCGGCTAGAGATTATCGCCACCTGTCGATGGCGCGCGCGGCGGATTAAGAGTCACATGAACCTATACAATCGAAGTTACGTCCTCATTTTACAACGATATGCTGAAATATCATGAAATTTAGCATGAATTTAATTACACAAACGGGTCTAGCGCGATATAATGTCATTGTTTTTATTACCTTAAATTCCAACGTTTCAGCTGAGTTGCACCAGCTGTGGACCCGTTTGTGTAATTAAATATGTGTACAAAACGCGAGAGTTTAAAGTGTTATAATTTAGCATGAACATTCAAGTAACATATATAAGTATCTACGACTGGTAGGTATTAGACATGTGCGCCGCGCCGCCGCGCCGCCGCCGCCGACGATTTTTCCACGCCGCCGCCGCCGATAAATTTGACCGGCGTATAATCGGCGTGGGAAATTTTGATACCTATCGTGTCTTATTCCATGTTGCGTAGTGAATAGATAGTATCAGACGTATAATTTAAAGATCCTTATGCTTTTTCGCTTATTATTTGCCGGTGAACCAAATTAGCATCATTTTTGTCGTTGCGGTGTTAGCTGTGATAACGATTTAGTGTTAATTTAAACAAGATCTAGTTTCTGGATCTCAGGTTATTATTTGATATTTTTTCGCACAGCTTTTTTGTAGAACGTAAATGAAATTACACACGATCAATTCTTAGTCATTTTATAGTGATTATCAGCTTCTTGTACTTAACAATATACAGCGTGACCTTAGCCATTGGACAAACCCTGAAATCCCACGTAGGGTTATTTCTAAGAAATGCTCTAACGGTAATATTTTTTAATTAGAACAAAAGATAAAAAATATACTATCAACCAAAAGTTATTTACAAAAAGAAACATACATTGGGGCTGTCCATAAATTACGTCATCGATTTTTGACGATTTTGGACCCCCCCTCCCCTATAATCATCCAAAAATCATGCTTCAAATGACCCCATTTCCTCCTACTTCATGCTACCGTCATCCGATGTCCATACCCCCCCCCCCTAATTTGAAATGACGTAATTTATGAATAGCCCCTTGGCAGTGCTTTTGACAATTTGTTTGAAAATGTGCAGCAATGATGACATTTATCAAAAGTCAGAATATTATTAATGTCATAAATAAAAAAGATAATCAAAACGGTCGAAGAAGGTTTCATACTATTTATTACCTCAGGAGCTACTAACACATACAGGTTGCTCCAAAGTAAAAAAAATGTAATTTGTTAATTTCTTCGTAACCGCTACACCGATTGTTATGATACTTTGTATACTGGTTCTAAATACCCTAATGTATATGTACATTTCGGCTTTGTCCAATGGCTAGGGACACCCTGCATATTTCACTCAAAATTATAAAAATCAGTCTAAAGCTTCGCAATAAGCTATACTTAAACAATTATACCTAGGTACTTATAGGAACTTAAATCACCAACTACCATCACTAATCTAGCAGTAAAGAAAACAAAGTAGACCTTAGTATTCCATAAAACGGGACACTTCAAAGACATTCTGTTGAGCGAATCTACCTGCCATAGACGTTTTCTTTCGAAAACGATGACATCTTTAATCTGACATTACATTTCTGTTAAACTTCAGTTCAGACAAATGTAAAGTATGTAGTTCATCATTATTTCGTAACAAATCCTAGGTGAGGCGACAGCGGCTGGGAAAAGTCAATATACATAGATTTAAGACTTAACCTATAAAGGGTTTTTTTTGTGTTTTAGTTGTATTCCACTTACAAAGTAAGTAAAAATACTGCCTAAAATGTAGCGTTTTAAAGTATCCTTCTTATTTTTATATTTAAACATACCGTTGGTAACCGTTAGGTTGGTATTGGTAATAAATGGTTGCCAAGTGTCATGATGGGATATAATTTTCGGCAATAATTTAGAAAACACACATAATATGTTTTGGATAGCCTAGTAAATACTCAGAAGGCTTTAATATAGAGTTTCTACAGCCACGTTCTCATGCAGTATCAAAAGTTATGCCACGCCTATTTCACGCCGATCACGCCGCCGCCGCCGGTCAAAAAATCACCGGACGCCGCCGCCGATGATTTTGCCATCGGCGCACATCTCTAGTAGGTATTACGTAGTTTTTGTTGCTAAAAATTTTATACCTAAATGGCATATTAAAGTTTTGTATGTGTTTTCTTAGTTCTATTTTCTAAAAGTTACAATTTGTAGCAACGAAAATTACAACATAGATATATATGTTTAATAAGCAGCTTATAATACAGCGGAAAATCCAAGGCAAACGAAAACGTGGAAAAAGACGTACATCGTGGCTCAAAAACCTCAGGTGCTGGTTCAAAATGAGCACCAGATCGCTGTTTTGAGCTACAACGTCAAAAGTGAAAATAGCCAACCTCCGGCAGGAGACGGGACCATAAGAAGAAGAAGATAGTTAGATATATTTGAATTGTTCATGAATGCTAAGTTTCATGTTATTTCAGAATGTCATTTTAAAATAAGAGTCTAAATTTGATTGTATGACGGCGACTAGATTCTTGTGACTCTTAATAGGACGGTTTGCGTATAACTCTATGCTATTAAAAATTCTTGTTAGACGCGGAAAAAGTTTATTTGCATTAATTACTGACACATGTGAATATTAAAAGCTTATCCTATTAAGTAATAAAGAGAAACATTGAATTAACGTTGTATACTTGTCTTACATGCTGTCTGTAATTTACAGATTTTTATAGATATCAGGATTCTAAGGAACATTAAAAATTCGGGTTATTTTATGATGATGATTAACCAACGTATCGTGTTAAGCATTAATACAGCAGAGTCCCACACACACTAACCTAATTATAATAAAAATAAATCAATTAAGTACGTGAATATTTGGATAATTGATTTTTTAATTTCGAGCGCACGATTTCATGTGAAATCCCTTCAATATATCTCTACGACTAGGAATTTAAATTCTACGAAAAGAATTGAAAACGAGTTAGTACCACTTCATTCCCAATTTCTATCGCTCGAATTTTACATTTAGCCGTTTTCCGCAGATTTTCGAGTGAGGAAATCGAGCGCTCGAAATTCAAAAATCGGCTCCCTGATCTAACTAATTAAGACCGATAAAAGTATAAAATGATATAATGCTGAAAATAAAAGATGAATATAAACCAATCGTATATTTATAACAGAATGTTCAAAGTTTGTAATGAAACTTTTTAACACTTTTGGTGTCATAAAGATTTATATTTTCCAGAAAATTTTAAAATTAAATGGCACAATCTAAGTCGCCATCGAATTGTCCCTGCATAAAAAGTAACTTTCCACACAATATCAGCCAGAAAATCTGTTCTAGTTTACGTAAGTCTGAAACAGTTGAAAGTGCCGTGCAACACGATCATTTTAACTTGGAAATCAAATAAGAGTACCCAAGTCATTTAGGTTAAGTACTTATACCTACATCGAAATGTGTACAGTCTACGTCAAAGATATATTTACATTTTTCGCCTTATTACAGAGGCATAAGGTGCAAAAGTGTAAACATATCTTTGACGTCGACGTCATAAGTTAGCTTTTGTATTTGTAGGACTTTTGTACTGACACTACTATTACGGCACCTTATTGACAAAATAATTATAAGTAGTCTTATATGTTAATGGCTACCAAGTGTGTATGTATCACCATCAGGAGGGTGCGAGTGGGCTTATAAATTCGTTAGTCCATGTAAATATATTTCAGGAATAATGCCACGAATGTTAAAATAAACTTTTTCGGGGTGATTATCTTTCACACCAATTGATTTCAGATCTGGCTGGCCTAGTGACCTTGCTTATGAAGCCGATGATCCTGAGTTCAAATTCCGGTACGATATTTGTTCCGTACGTTGTATACGATGTTTGTTCCCGAGTCACAGATGTTTTTTATGTATTTAAGTATTTATCTATATATATCGTTGTCTAAGTACATACCCACAACACAAGCCTTATTGAGCTTACTGGGGCTTAGTCAATTTATGTAATAATGTCCTTTAATATATTATTCCATACATTTTAAATCCCCAACTATACGCTGTTGGTACTGTCATATGAAGGTGAGAAACCCCCATTATGGATGGGAAGACACGCTGCTACTGGTAGCTTGTTTTATAACATTTATAAACTGCCTAACTACCACTTATACCGTTGCATTTTCTCACTTCTGTCGCTAAATTAATATAATGTACTATGGATACATGTGGGTAATGGTCAGAATACATGTTATATATTTATACAGAGTGAAATTAAAATCCTTGATAAAGATACTTTGCTATAGTCTAAATATAGGTAAACTCACTATTGAGTTACCCATAAACAGTAGGTAATTTAACTTAAAACTATGTTTAAGATACAAATTGCAGAGAACTGTATACTTAAGTTGATTGAAACGCGTTGAAATTATGATAATTAAAAATTACCAGCGGCGCCTATAAATAAATATTGCGTGTGTCATGTCATCTGTCCTGCCTGTCCGAACGCCATCTACGAGGATCGGTGCTTTCATAAAACAAACTTATTTGTTATGTTTTGCTCATCATTAATTCACTCAGTCATACAAACAATGAACGAAGTGTTTTAATATGAGCAAAAAGGGGCAAAAATGACAAAAAGAGTTTGCTGTTGTGGTTGTGGCTAATCTCAGTGAGGCAGGCCGGAAATCGGAATATACCTATTCCTACTTAAAAATTTTGAGTGTTGTGATTTATTTGCTGATTGTTTTATAAAATCATATTTAAATATAATTTTATCATTAACATGTTATTTGGGACACACCTAGGCTAATGCTATTCCCCACAAATGCCGTATCGAACTTAAAATACCTCAGTGTACCTTGTAATGTACCTACCTATCGCCTTGACATTGCTTGCAACTCTTACGAGGCATCTCGTTCATATTTTAGGTAGGATCAGAATAATATCAAATCAGGTTGCGGTTTCAAAGTTTGCCATCCAAATATATTTTAATAGTCAAATTTGTGTCGGATAAAAGCTGTCCTAGTCCCTACTATCCTTACTATATACCTACGAACGGGCGAGGCTATTAGCCGTTTCCGAAAAGGAATCAGGACATTGGCTGCACGCGCTTCCATCGCGAAACCTTGGCTCCACTCTAGATCCTTCAGCCCTACGCATCGCTGTCTGCCTCCGCCTGGGCTTAAAAATATGCGAGCCCCACACCTGTAGTCGATGCGCTCAAGCTGTTGATGCTTTAGGACGGCACGGCTTACACTGCCAAATGAGCGCAGGCCGACTATATAGACACGCCACATTGAACGACCTGATCCGCCGCGCTCTTTGCACCGCCTCTTTACCCGCAACTCTGGAACCGTCAGGCCTCTCTGCCACAGATGGCAAGAGACCTGACGGCTGCACTCTTGTGCCCTGGAGCCTTGGCCGCCCTTTAGCGTGGGACGCTACCTGCGTCGATACGCTAGCACCGTCCCACGTTGAGGGATCGGCCCGGAAGCCCGGGACTGCCGCGGACCAGGCCCAGACACTAAAGCGTCGCAAATATGCGTTTCTAACGGACACATACGATTTTGCGGCGCTCGCCATTGAAACACTGGGCCCATGGTCGACCGACACCAAACAGTTAATAAAGGAAGTGTCGGTCAGGCTAATAGGCGTCTCGGGCGACCACAGGGCGGGCTCCTTCTTGGCTCAAAGATTAAGTCTGGCGGTTCAAAGGGGCAACGCCGCCAGCATTCTAGGGTCCATTCCAGAAGCGGGTAGCTTGGGAGAGATATTTTATATTTAGTATTTAGTTGTTAGTTTAAGGTTTTGTGTAAGTATTATTTTAACATTGTTGTCTAATAAATGTCTATTTCAATTAAAAAAAAAAAAAAAAAAAAAAAAGCAAAAGTAACTCTGTCTGTCTGTCTGTTACTTCTGCACGCTTAAACCGCTGACCAATTTGGATGACATTGTATACGGACTTTGAGCCCCGGGAAGGACAATTAAATAATTTATATACAACCTCATTGAAGCTTCTAATAATTATTTTACGAATGTGTGCATCCTTACACAAACCATACAGCTAATTGGTTGATAACTTTTTTTAAATTCCAGCGTATTATTATAAGGGTCAAACTTAAAAAAAAAAAACATTAAAAATGGTGCACTGTAGCCTGATTATTTCTCAGTTTTTCTTGTTTACCAAGACACAACGCGTGACTAAACGAATATCACTCTGTAGAGTTATTCACGTTATTTATTATTTATTAGCAACAAATTGTGACTGTGCGAAATGAATGGTATTTAGCAATCATTGAAGTTCCTTAGCAAAGCTTAAATGTCCACTTTTACCACAGTTTAGCCTAATGAAAAATGCGGTTTGCTTACAACCACGTCGATAACGCAGGCAAAAACTTACGAACACAGGGGTTGGCTTTAATGGGGTTAACCTTTCATTTCTCTGTAATGCAATTACATTTATGCCTGCTCACGGCCTTGGGACGCCGTGCGTAGAATACGGAGCAATGGTCATAATTGTAATTATTGTCTCAATAGAACGTTATAGAAGTGCGTATGTAATTGTTTTAATTGTTGCTGCTACTTTGTAAAGTGTTGCTGTACTTATATTTTTATTCTCCTTTTACTAGGTATATCATTTAGTTTCACCTGTCTCCGCGTCTGTCCAGTTCTGTCCAGTAACGAATGGTAAAGGACCATTAGATTTGATATTTATTTCCTCTAGGTTTATTTATTTCTAATTTAGACTAATTTAGAGTCCATTAACGAGTCCAATTCGTAAGAAGATAGTGTGGGTCTGATAACGGAGCTCTAAAATGGCTAATAACACGATGAAAAATAATAGAATAGTCTCAATGAGTACCTACTTGAGTTAGTAGTTGATGACTGAGGAAAGAGAAGTGTAGTGGGTAATAAAGGCCTGCCTCTGAAATTAAACATTTGACAGAAACTTATTACAATAAAATGTTGTCCATTGTTTGTCTTTGTCATTTATTCTTACACTGCGGTGACATAACATTACCTAAGTTTAAGACATGTTCATATGTCATACCAAGTTATAGTTCAGTGCCCGGAACTTAATGCTTTTCTCGTCTGCTCTAATGGTTATTACTTATTGGTCCTCTCGAGTTGCCCAACGGGTGCATCTTTAAAAGTGGCAATTCATGGGAAAGAGATGGGTTATGTGTTATGTCAGAAACATATGCTCTTTGATAAACTGTCTTAAAAATTACTACTATCATTGCAGTCAGTACCTACTCTAGGTATCTTATCGGTTGCAAATACATAATTAAATAAAGCACGCTGGGTGACTATATTATGAACTAAATCACCTTCGCTGAATTATCATCATCATCTTCTTCGCATTGTCCCGGCATATTGCCACGGCTCATGGGAGCCTGAGGTCCACTTGACAACTAATCCCAAGAATTGGCGTAGGTACTAGTTTTTATGAAGGCGACTGCCATCTGACCTTCCAACCCAGAGGGTAAATAAACTAAGCTTTATTGGGATTGGTCCGGTTTCCTCTCGATGTTTTCCTTCACTGAAATGCGACTGGTAAATATCAAATGATATTTCGTACATAAGCTCCGAAAAACTCATTGTTACGAGCCGGGGTTTGAACCCGCGACCTTCAGATTGAAAGTCGCACGCTCTTACTGCTAGGCCACCAGCGTTCTTCGCTGAATTATATGAATCACAATCAAATGACATAGGTATGTACCAATATATTAACAGTATTAATAAATTGATCTCATTCAGCAGGCTGTTGCAAGAGATAATGCCTCGTTGTTATGACACTCGATTCTTCAACGGCCCGAGAATTTCTAAGTCAGCGGAGTATCGGGAACCGGTCATGTGTGACAGTACGGCTCCGTGGATAATTCCAGACGCTTACTAATCACAGGCGAGCGATCGCTTAAAGAAGAAAGAAGAAGAAATATCTTTAGTAGTACAATAAAATAATCTTAAACTAACTCAACACAAAATTAAAAGAGCTGCACTAAAAGGAGGACCTTTACCGACCTCCGACCGACCGGAAGATGATGAGGACATCATCTTCCTCGCGTTATCCCGGCTTTTTGCCACGGCTGATAGGAGCCTAGGGTCCGCTTGGCAATGAATCCCGAGAATTGGGGTAGGCACAAGTTTCTACGAAAGCGACTGCCATCGCACCTTCCAACCCAGAGGGGAAACTAGGCCTTGTTGGGATTAGTCCGGTTTCCTCACGATGTTTTCCTTCACCGAAAAGCAACTGGTAAATATCAAATGATATTTCGTATATAAGTTTCCAAAAACTCATTGGTTTTGAACCGGCGTTTGAACCCGCGACCTCCGGATTGAAAGTCTTGAAGTCTTGAAGCTCTTACCGCTAGGCCACCAGCGCTTGCTAAATTGCGACGCTGATTTTCAGCAGCCAGCGTTGTATTTACGCGACAGGGAAGTGAAACCCACCTGGCGGCTGTGGGATACCTTAGTTATTTGACAGTAGATAGAAGTCAATTGATATTAAAATCGAAGGCTGATTACATTTTTACCCCATCGTGCGTGATATGTTGTAGTTGCGGAAACTGCAGATGAGCATCAGTATGATATTCTAACTGAAGATCGAGGGAAATGCTTAAAGTAGGTATATCATATTTATAATATTTGCAAGTTCGCATAATGAGAAAACCAGTTCAATCCTAATAACCTGAGTTCCTTTATTGGTAAGTAGAAGTTAATAATATGATCGTATTTTTCTTCTTTATTCTAGGCAGCAGGTTGAGAACGGACTCTAGATGTTTCTAAGATGCTACCGGATTAAGAAGATGTTGAGGATGTCGAGATCCTGCGCCGAATCAGACGACGCAATGCAGCCACGCTGATACGTCGCCAATATCGTATTTATTTATCATTCAATATTTATGTGTATTATTTTAACATTGTTTCATTGTATTTTAATTCGTTTCTCAGTTTCGCAGTGCCTTGAATGTTAAACTGTAATGATTTGTGACTAGTTTAAATATTAAAATAAATAAATATCGTAGTATCGTAAAATGGGGTAAGTAGGCGCAAAACTGACATTCAAACCTCGATAACATTCTATTTTTACATATGCAAATTGAATGGTGTATATAATAAGTGTTCCGGACGTTTGTATTTTAGTTTTTATTTTATTTTGGGTAGTTCCATTTCATAACTTTGACGATAAACAGGAAATCCCACCTCACCCCGTAGGCCCTCGTAATTGGGGTGAGATGGGTTTTCATACAAAGGTGATTTTGGAAGATTGTTGGATCGATTTTTTTTATTATGAGTATTACTATAGCTCCATTTTAAATTGGAATACATTTTTTTTGTAGCTTTAGCCTTAAAATCCCATCTCACCCCCCTTTCACCCTTCTCTCCCCATTCATAACCCAACTCTCCCCGCGAACCCTACTCACCCCATTTTACGGTATTCATAGTTATATTGGTTTGACCGAGTCGATGGCACGGCAAGCGATGAGGTTAGAACTTTGTCGTGTGACTCACGCCGTGTGAACAGGGAGTTAGCATAATCAGCATATTGTGAGATGTCTGCGAGTTGTTTTCTGGTTTTATGAATTATCAATTTGACCGAGACGTCGAAAAAATTACGGAACTGTGCGGAAAAACCGAGAATGTGCATGAATATTAATTAGTTTGTATACCTATACCTAAGGTTTTTGTAGCTGTTGGTACTCCTTAAAGTAGGCACCTAAATAAATAAAACTGGTTTGATATTAGATTGATTCGTTATCATTTCAGCAGGTAGACGTCCACTATGGGACATAGACTTTCACCAAGGATCTCTACAACGTCCTGTCCTATGTTCTCATCATTACGTTCACAGGAGCGTACCTTTTTTTTTTAATATTGAGGGATGATTTGAAAACAATGTCTTGTTTCCCAATGTGACGTTTACAAAAACTTCAAAGAATGACCATAAAATTAAAGTAAAATGGGATTTTATCCAGTTTCGGGGGTTTTCACAGAATTAAGGCTAACAATACTATCTAAAGTAAAAAAAATATAGGTAGGGCAAACCTTGGCTATTCGGTGATATGTAGTTATTCGGTGATAGTCAGTTTTATTGTCTTTTAGCCGAGTTGCCCGGTAATTTTATTGCTTAAAACAATGTTTAAGAGATACCATGGATGTGACTAATGTGGTGTAATATGGTTTCAGGTAATATAATTACCAGGTAACGTGGCTAAAAGACATTAAAACTGACTATCACCGGATAACTACGTATCACCGAATAGCCAAGGTTTGCCCTACACAGAACTGCATTTTTTATCGTGTTACATAAACCTTCAACTTTAATTTATCAGCAATTTCAACTTAGTGTTATTTTATGCTTTCGTGTAACGTCTTAAATGTACAAACTTTAATTACCCTTTACATTAAAACAAAAGTGTAAAAGGTGCTCTTTACTACTTTTGCGTTATAACTTTAAACGAGCAATTCTTGTTTATTTATTTATATGTTTATTTATTTAGATATATACTTCGGGGATCTCGGAAACGGCTCTAACGATTTCAATGAAATTTGCTATACGGGGGGGTTTTCGGGGGCGATAAATCGATCTAGCTATATAGCATAACATATAAAAACTCAAAAATGCGCGTTAAGAGAAGATAAGACCTATGTCTTATCTCTAGGAAAACGCGCATTTTTGAGTTTTTATATTTTTTCCGAGCAAAGCTCGGTCTCCCAGATATTTTTAATAATTTCAAAATAATGGTGTATGGTGTTACACGCAACAGGTGCATCTAAGCCTTTAATGATTTACATTAACAACTAAAAAACAAAGTGGGCAAGCCTGGGACAACTATAATCCTGTACCTGCATTGTATGCAGATTTGCCTCTTAAAGGCGTTAAGTTTACCACCTCATGGAGACATAAATTTGCCCACTTTGCATGGCATAATGATGTTATGATATCATTATTTTAGTCTTTAAGAGATGAGATGAAAGGATAAGAGATACGGTGAGTTGCTGGGTTGCGCTGGAACCGGTTTGGAAATCTATATCTTGTGTCGCGAGGTGAGTTATCCATTCTCGCCGAAATGAGCAAAGTGGCCAATTAGTTTTGGGTTAACAATAAATAATCATGTGCAATCTTAATGACCTTTTCAAGAAATTATCAAATGAGCTTAGCTTTAAGGTAAATTCGAAACAGACTCTTCTGATTGCTTACAATATTTACCCAAGTTTTATTCCATAAGTGGACCGTTGATAATAACCTTAATAACACCACATACTCAAAAACTTGACAATTATTTTGGACTGTAATATATTCCAGAGAAATTAACACACTCACATGCCTAAAGACAATTTAAAAAATAACTTTACCGATAGTATAACATAATAAATAGAATGCTATTAACCTATACTTACAAAGTTTTTTTTTTCAATTTAAAATAATGTCCTTGTGCGATTAGTAGGTTCGCAACGAGACGATTGCGTGCTCGCTAGGTGGTCGAGGCCGTAACTGCAGTGGACAATCGATTCATGGTACCAATGCGGCATAGTATGCGACACTATTGAATTCAATCCCACTCAAAGCTCATCTTAACCTGGACGCAAAGTAGATTGACTGTTTGTCTTTAGCTCTTAAGTATCCGCTTACACTCGGGCAGCAATGCAAGACAACATTCAAGTCTTAGTCAATCGTTGTTCTGGTTATATATCCAGTGTGGTAGCTGCCGTCGCTTACAGAGACACTCGCAATGAAAGAATCGAATGGCAAATTTAGGTAGTAATCGATGCAAGCTCGAAGTTTCGATTAGATTGTGCTTCATATTGGCTTCCGATCGTATAGACAGTGCAATCGGAAACTCGAGTGAACTTCGACGAAACCCGCACCCAGTTTTTTTTCAATGCAGGAAGTTTTTATTGTGAGATGCGGCGGCCATCGTCGGCTTGTGTTTATGTGTACCGTGGAGAATTTACGGAAATGAGATGTAGCCTAGACCGGAAAATAAATGTGCACATAACATTTTGTAATTACTTATTTTAAATCAATATCTGTAATTGCCTACTATAAAAATGTGCATGGAATGTCAATGTGTTTCCATTATGTAGTAAATATAACATATGTGAACTTGGCCCTTTAACTGATTGCTGATTAACAATTGAGTATTAAATTCCTAATTATTTAATTAGTCCTTACAACTCAAAGGAACTCACGCATATTTTTTTATTGTTGGTTACATTATAAAATTGACCTTTAGCTCATCCTATAATTACTCGAGGTACTTCCGACGTTCGCTAACGTCAGTTATGATATTATAAGCAGGCATTTTTAAACGATCTAGCTAATTTGTATTCCAACGACGAAATTGATTTTCTTCGCTAGAACAACATTAAATTATACAACTAATAAGGTCTACTTTGTTTTCACATTGTTAACGTACGCCTTCTGCATAGCATGTGCTTAGTATTGTGATGGGTTTAGCGATTAAAGAATTCGCCATGTGCGCGTCTAGGATAGGATGTCTACTAATTTGACATAAAACATGCGAACATTTAAATATAGGACTATAATTGCTTAACGAAGAATTCCAAGTAAGTTTGACCAGCCTGTAATTTAAAGAAGTGTTTAGAAAAATATTCTAATATGTACCATCACGCTCTGCGAATTTTACGCCATTTAGGGTCCTAGCTAAATTGGTTGTCCAATACTGACGCTATAGAATTTCCAATTTAGCAAAAACCCTAAATGGCTTAACAATCCCGTGTGGTGACTGTACCTACAAATATTTTAATTTTAATTTGTAAAAAGTTTTTAAGGCTTTCTTTCCAAATTTTCGTTTAAATGAGTATGTTGCATTCACTAACATTCATTAACTGCCCGGCTCTACATGTCCCATTTCTCAACTGATTCTCGTGAAATTTGGTGAGCAGGTTTATTATTTATATAGATTTTTTTGGCCGATTTTTGGGAAAAGTTTCAAAATGCCGGATTCACAGGAGGTTGAATAGCTCACATGGCCACTTACACTATAATTTAATTTTGGAATATTTATTTCCTAACACAGTCGGATTTTTTCCTACTTCGATAATGTTCTAAATTCTAAATCACGAATGACAAATACTTTGGTTCTTTTAACGAAAACTACTTAATTATATATTTCTCACAAAAGGCGGACCACAAAAATCCGTTTATGCGCTGCAGGTAAATCGCAAGCTGCAATGAGATAATTGCGTCGCTCGATGCTCGTTGCGCGCACGTTGGCTATTATCAATTAGGGAGGCGCGCGTGCGGCCGGGCCGCCATTACGGGGGCACGACGCATGCGCCGTGGGATAACGAATAACAACGTGGAGAACCACGAAAATCAACTACCTATTAAAAAAAATATAAAAAAACAGACAACCGAATTGATAACCAACCTCCCCCTTTTGAGATTTGGAAGTCGGTTAATAAAAGAAAAGTGGGATAATCCATTATCTCGAGTGACACTCGGCCTCCTGAGGGCCTACCGCGAACCACGTTCGACGTGTTGCCTCCCTGTCACACTTACGTATGAATTTACGTGCGACAGAGAGGCAACACGTCGAACGTGGCTCGCGGTAGGCCCTCTGATTCCAGCTCGCCACTCTACCGACTGAGCTATTGAGACTTAGGTACCCGTTGAAAGTGAATATTTTCAACATATCCTTCTTATGCGCTTTACGGTTCACATGCGTGAACGACAGTAAATTTATCCACTTTTATAGTGTCGGACGTCTTGGCCCGGGCCCGGAACCTTCTAGCGTGAGTCATCCTTAAAACTCATCACCCCTGAAGATGGAATCTCGACATGACGGCTATTGAAAATATTAATAAATTAATCCAATAGACTAAATATATTTTAGGTGTATATTTCAGAGTAAAGTATCAGGGCCAAAGTATCCACGGACTGGATCCCACAGGATGGATCTCGGGGCAGAGGAAGACCCAAACGGAGATGGCGGGACAACCTCGATACATTCTGTGTCCTGGCGGGAGTGTGCATTAGCCAGAGACAGGTGGCGCGAAAGAGGGAAGGCCTTTGCCCAGCAGTGGGACACACTAATAGACTAAAGAAAAAAAAAATAGAGTTAATGAATGAGACCTCCATTCCTTATTACCTACGTGACAGTAATTCCCATCAGAATTTGGCCTGACGCCACAGGGAGAGGCTGGATGCAAATGGCGAGATGGGCAGATACGTGCGGCCGTCGAACGTGTGCGGTGGCCCTTACCGCCATCTGATATCAGTGGCTGTTTAAATTAAACTGTCTGTGCGAACCGTATGATTTGACGTTTGGGTCAAATTGGACCTAATTTTAATTTTTAACAAGCAGAAACGTCTGCTAACGATGCTACTAAGCTTAGATTAAATTTTAAAAGTGGATAAATTACTGTCTTGGGTGAGACTTGAACTCACGGCCTCTGGATCGATACTCCAGCGCTCTGCCATCTGAGCCACCAAGACCTCATCCATAGCCAGCAAACCTATTCCTTACCTTGGTCTTGGTTGGTTGGTTTGGACCTAATTTATTTTTAAATATGTCATATTTAAATAAAATATACATACCTACTTAATTAACATAGAGAGCCCTTTCTTGGCCCATTTAGGTAAAAGGTATGCAAAACGCATCCTTATCACCATTATTTAATCCTATTCCTATTGTAAGTGAATAATTTAGTTTAGAATAGGCTCGATAAAATATATTTTTTTAACTCAATATTTTATTCATGTTATTCGTTGTTGTTCGTTATGTAAATATGTATAACAGATGTGTTTACTGTAGACAAGTTTTTCAATCTCATTAGGGTATAGGTATAGTAAACACCCCTATGTTGGACGTGACTCCAGTAATGGGATGTAGGTATATCATAAATCCTGTAAAATAAGTATTTATCATCAGTGTTTAAACACCGGCAATATTTTACTGCTGCTGCTTAAGTTTTACGTAAGTATCATTATTTTTTATTTGTTTTAAAATAAATGACGCCATACTGTCCATGACTGGAGAAAAACAATATTCTATAGTTTTAATTTGTCAATTATGTTGAAACTAATTGCAGTATCTTTCATAAACACGTCTAAAACATGAAGGACAACCATTAGTCCTTAATCCAACATCATAGCATAGGTATTCAACTTTTAACGAGCGCGATGTGTAAGCGGTAGACATTTTACAGGTTGGTACCTATCAGGAAATATCAACAATATTCCGGTTTTTCTCTTAAATGTCTCATAATTGGTGCCTTTACTACAGTAAAGACCTAGAACCACCACAAGACCAACACAACGCATATATCTTATATAACTCATTCTAGTACTTATGTGAGCGCATGAGGAACGAATGTTTTATGTCAGTGATAAAAGGTGCTGTCGTACTAGTGCGGGATATATCTTTTAAACATCCTTTGAATTTATAAGGTGACACGCTACGACATCCTACGACATGAAATTACTGGCCAGAAATGGCTCCATACTTCCTCCCCGCATAGGAATCCTTATTACTGAGGATCGTGACTTAACAGCGAAGCCGATCTGCTTTTAACGATATTTCACTGGTTCTACCCATTCTAGGCAGTAGGTATATGCAGTATGGTGCAGATGAGTAAATTTAAAGACCGTCTTTTTGGACTGTTTCGTCTGGAAATTTTATCGGCTCAGTAAATTCCTCTACTTAAGCTTGCGCCCATCCTTCCTAGGACAATGATAAGAAAGACTCCTAAGCCCTACAAAAACTAATGACATTTTGTCTAAGATACGAGTACGTCCTGGAGGCCTGAGGGCCTACCGCGAACTACGTTCGACGTGTTGCCACTCTGTCGCACTTGTAAATTCGGACGTAAGTGTGACAGGGAGGCAACACGTCGAGGTAGGCCCTCTGATTTGTCTAGCTAGTCACGCAAGGCTGCCTATATTCTTAGGGCTACTTGCGTCATCCAGGGTTAGCCGATTACTCGGGGTTGACTGGTTAAACCCGTAGGTACCAGTACAATTTAACCCTGCGTTAACGGTTAACTCTGAGTTATTGGCTAACCCTGGATGTTGCAAGTGGCTCTTGAAAAGTTAAAGTAAACATATCTACGGCAAACTTTGTGATATGACAGTGATTTCCTAAGATTCGCGATGTCAAAACAGAATAATGCCCAAGGTCAATCACCCTAAACTTCTCCGACGTTTGACAACAACACAGCGCCGTATATACTAAGTGTAGCGTACAAGGAAAGCGCGGTCGTGCGCGCGCTGCGTGGCGCGGTCGTGAGAGCGCGCAAGATAAGTGCGAGGTCGCGCGACGGCACGACTCGCAACCCCCGGGTGGCTAGCTATACGCAAGTATACGCAGCTCAACTCATAGGCGGCCTAGCTATAATAGCAACCCATTCAATACCCATTCAATGTTCCATAATCGACCAAAATTCAAATTCAAGAAACATTTACTTTTGAACAACCTTATTTTGAAGGAGAAGATTGGCAGAAAAAGATTTAGAATACATATTCATAGAAATGCCGATATATGGATTGCACCGGTCAACGTAATGTGTGTCTCCAAGTTTGAAGCGTGCCATCATCAACTATCAGACGATTTTAAAAGCTTTGCTGGGAAAGTTTGGGTGTGTAAAGTTGAGATTAGTAAGATTAGTTCGGTTTTCTCATGATATTCTCCTTCATCGGAAAGTGGCTGGTAGGTAAATATTAAACGATATTTGATATTAATGACCATTAACTCCACTGTCCTGTTTCGTCGACATCCTTAAGTGGTTACCTTCTTAACTTGTCCATATACCTAAGATAGTCCACAGTGCTAACTCGTCACCATTCCTATATAGAATAGAATAGAATAGAATTCATTTATTCAGACAACACATCAATACAAATAACACATCATATGTACAAGTACAAGGCAAAGATAAACAAAGCAGTGGAAATAGAGATGTGAAGCCGAAATGGTCTCCACTCAGCAATGCAGCTGGCACGACTAGCGTGGTCAACGGCGCTGGTTTTATGTGGAGCCAGCGGAGTGTGTGGGACAGCATAGTGCGGGATACGTTGTAGACGACGTGAATAAACAATATTGAATACTATTATAAATATCACCTTAGCACTCTACTATAGAGAGACATACGAATGGTGACCAGTTAGCACTGTGGACCATATATAAATATGTACAAGATAAACTATAGGAATGTGGACTACTTAAGGTGACGATTTAGTAATATTTTGTATGCTGACAAAATGGTACTGTAACGATTTAAAAAGGTGCCAAAATAGGATTTTGGACGAAGACGTCCTGAGCAAAAGTAACCTGCAGCTACACATTTTTATAGTTCTGATCTGTCCTACGATGCGTGCACCGTGCAGTGTTCACTTGTTCAGTGTAGTTTCCATTGTTTTCCTACTGTGATACCTCATGAGGCATAGTTGATACGGTTATCGAGGTCATACATATATTGGTTACTGAGGCTCGCCGTTCCTAAAGACGGGAATAACAAGAGTGTCACGTAGTCTGTGTAACTCGCGAACCCGCGGGTCGTGGGCGCAAACACGGTTAAATCTTGTTTTTTTGTCAGACAAGTCAACGCCCAGCGTCCCTAAGGTGGTCGCGCTTTATCATCTGTCATTGTGGCCGTCACTTTCTGAGTACGTAGGTTTGTAACGCATAACAAATAGACGATAAAAGTGCAACCAACATATCCAAAATCCTATCGTTTACTGGTCGACTTGACTGCCCTTCTTATAGATCGGTATATACAATTTATGATAATATTTAGACACGAGCTCTTTGTAGTATTTTATTAAAAACGTAGGTAATTTCATGAAAAATATACTAATTTTACTGGAAACTATTCCAATGTGATATTAAGTAATATAAAAAGAAAACGTAACAAGCTACTAACTAAACTCTTTAAAGCTTTTAGTCGTGCATATATTACAAAACGAGTTTACATATAAATTTTATCCATATTTTATTTTAATTATGTTATAATTTTGGCAGGAGTAATAAGTATTTCTTAAGGAGTATTTTCTCAAAAAACGGAATTACTGAAGTAGCGTGAAATGTCTGTTTACGGCAAATTACTACTATAAATTAGCATTACTATTCATTTAAATACTTACATCAATAGAATTCAATAGATCAATACCCTGACAGAAGTTGGAGGAACCTTTGACTTTGACATTTGAATTCAAATTCTACTGAATTCTAGATCAACTTGCATTACTCCAATTAGAAGGAACGAAGATAACCGTATAATAAGCAATTACTAATGTGCGCAAAAACTGCAACGGAGATATTCCAATCACTTAATAAACAAAGGTAAGTCGAACGCACAAACAAACCAGCGCGGCTAGGTCTACTCGTACATATAAAGCACTTAGTTTACCGGGCAAGAGGGCCCCTAACGTAAAATTGTAGTTTTTATATTGACTGTTTTACACGTTTTAAGCAAAGGTTAGTGCCATGAAAATTCACACGGAAACTAGACTATATTTACAAGGGCAAACTTCATCCAAACCCTTAAAAAGTTAAAGTTGGATAAAAAAAAACACGAAAATGTCTAGTTTTTGTTTAATTCAATGTACTCTGCATATCATAGCAGTATAATGTTAATATAAAATAGCTAGTGGTAGGTATAGCCGAGGAATCTGACGAGCAAAATTTTAAATATTAGAAGCATATTTTCAGAGTAACTGAGATAAAATGTAAAAACGCGCGATTGTCATATCTTCCGTCGCAAGTTTCGCGCGGCGCGCCGTTTCTTTTGTTTCCTTCTAATTTTCCGGCCCGTTTTAAATTTATATATGTACAATTGTCTCCGTCAGGTGTGGCGTATGTGGCTGGCAGACAATATATATTTATAACCGCAAAAATCGAAGTTCGTCAATTGCGGGCATTTTTCTTTGTCACTCTATTTAAATAAGTCTTAGAGTAAAAAAGAATGATCTCCGCAATTTGCGAATTTCGGTTTTCGTGGTTGGCCCCCAGGTCATGCGTCTTCCCTTCCGGGGGACTTGGTACATTTTGAAGGGGTTGCCGGAGGCCGACGCCTCCACGATCAACTATTTGCGTGGAGAATATAGAGGTCGCTCGACCAGACATTTTACATCTAAATTGGAGCAATTTTCCCGGCCCTTCGCCGATGACAATTTCGTAATTAACTCGGCCTTATTTATTTCCTACATGTGTTTTATGCCGAATGGGAGAAACCCTCGCATTTCTTCAGAATTACTTTAATCGCTATGCTTGATGGGACATGTCGATAGTATTTAACGTATATTATACAACGAGGTGTATTTGTATGTAAATATGTATTTATTCGTGAAATAGGATGTATATTATCTGGCCAACCACGCATAACAGTCGTATATAACAGCCATTGGAAAACGCATTCAATCGTTTACACGCAGCAAATTTTATATTCAAACTGGTTTTTTGATGGCTGTTACGGGTCTTGTGCATGAAGCAGTTATTTCAAAAATTGTTCTGTAAACTGTACACAACTAAACGCAAGAGGGACTTTAGCTTGTTTTTTTTCCTATACCATATATTATCTTAGCGTAGGTTTTGATTTCATAAATTTCACCGAATAAAGAGAGGTCGGTCACCAAACACAAGTTTTACTCGGAGACGCGATGGACAAAAGCCGTTGGTGGCAAATCATTATGCTCCAAATGTGGACTATTAAGCGATAATCACTGTTCTCAATCATGAGGGAACGATCAGAGAGAGAAATAAATAAAGCAACGTCACCTTTTGTAAATTTATCCAGCCCATAGACTAGGAATCCTCTAGACGGAGTTTAGAGAAATTATTTCATGAAACCGATGCTGCCAAAAATACGGGGGTGCGGGGGACGAGGTGAGCGAGGTCCCGTGCCGTGATTGGTCCGTTCAAAGACACGGACGTCAGACAAATACACTTTTGACTCGACTATAACTACCGTATTTGCGGCAAAGGGGGTAGAGCTACTATGCTCAGTCTGGAGGATGTCTTGTCTGTGATCCAGCCAAATTGGGCTGCTAGACTCCTATTTCTTGAAGGCTTCATCATCATCATCATCATTTCAGCCTATATACGTCCCACTGCTGGGCACAGGCCTCCTCTCATGCGCGAGAGGGCTTGGGCTATAGTCCCCACGCTAGCCCAATGCGGATTGGGCTAGCGTGAAGGCTTAGCTAGCCTTAATTCGACATTTAAAGGTTCTAAGCAAGCTATTATGGAATAATAAATAACATGAGAACGTAGGTAGTAAAATATACATTTTCTTCTTCACTGCGTACAAAACGTAATACAAAACTATGGGAAAATTCTAACAGTAGAAAATATTTTCAATAATTAAATAAGTTAATGGTGGGTTCGCGCCAATGCAACTTTGACCCGATTGCAGGCGTTGTGCACGCAACGGCGACAACCCTGCGTGCTGCAGTCATGGCACGACATGTGCCACCGCCGACACATTTTCATTTAAAAAATGTTACTTAAATATCAATTAATTTGCTTGGTGTTTTTTTCTATGAGCCGTTGTCTAACCTCGTTTTCGTAATATCTCTATGTAGCGGGATTATAATACTTATACGTGTTCTATGTAGTGTGATGATAGTAATGTTATGTTTACATTATGTATACCTAACATTACTAAATGATATATATACACATACACACACACACACACACACACACACACACACACACACACACACACACACACACGCACACACACACACACACACACACACACACACACACACACACACACACACACACACACGGTGTGTGTGTGGTGTACGTATTTTCCCGGTGCGGAGTAAGAATATTATAACTTTACTCTGGTGCGAGGTTCATGGATTCAGTTTCTTTTGTATGAGTTTTCTTTGTTTCTTCCCTCTGTAGTAATTTTCTTTGTATTTACCTAGTAGATAAGGGAAAAGTTTATTAATTTATGATTTTCTTGTAAATTTAGTCTGTAGGATAATAGTTATCTATGTGAATAGTGTGACACAAGTAAACAAGTAAACGTAGTATATTGTGTATTAAAACAAAAAAAAGCAAAAAAAAAAATGCAAATTGACTTACACCGTAATAATATTTGTTTGACCTACTTAGGTATTATTCAATCTAGTAATTGATCGCGTACTAGTAATTGTGACTCTAACTTAAAACAGAATTAGGTACATTACGAGCTGTAATTTTGCTTCAATATTATATCCCGTTCCAACATGTCTTGGTAACTATACTAAAGTGCGAATACCTTTGTAGGGTACCACCTACTTATTAGTAAAACGTAATATACAATAACACCACAATAAAATCCTAACAGTAAAATGAGCAAGGTACAATTATAGAATTCACTACATATGAAACAAAGTTGCGAAAATAACAAGTGTTTACTTTATGAATTGTTATAAAAGGTAACTGTAATTTGAATGTAGGTACCTATGCAGCAAAAGCGACTGAGACTTCCGGACCGCTTCTAGCACAATCGGATTAGGACTAACCTCGAAATCTCTAGAAGAGTCCTGAAATTTGGTATGTATGTTAATTAAAGGTCTCTTTTTCATGTCCACCTATTTGACATTTGGGGACCTCGAGGAATCGCAGCCATCTTGGAAAATGTGTACCATGTATTAACGGGCATTCCAAATTTCAGGGCTCTTCTAGAGATTTCGAGGTTAGTCCTAATCCGATTGTGCTATTACCCATAGCATACAAGTTGGTAAGCGATTTTAAAATTGTTTATAAAAATACTTTGTATAGCAGCGTGATCAAGACGATAAAAAAGTCCCATTGAAAGTGCTAACAGTTATGAATAATAAAACCCCAAAAAGTTAAGTTATTATACTTAATTTTTTGTAAGAACCATCAACTTTATAAATACTCCTGTTAGTGGGAGGAGGAGTTCGGTATCTTGTATATTAATTAATTCCACGCACCACGCACTTTTATATCTCAATTATACTAGGCTGTGTATTTTTTTTTTCGTATAGGGTAAGTTTAAAATCACGCAGGTGTTCTTGTGATAGCCAAGTTAATTATACAAATATATATCCTGGTCTTATTAAGACCGCTTCGAGTAATTAAAAGGTTAATTAGATTCGCGCAAATCAGATTGAGCCGGTATTAGTTACCTACTAGGTCGGAGGTTAGGTTAGAGAATACAAAATATTGATAAGTGCGCGTGCACCTTCGTACACACTGCTTCGACTCAGTAACACTCTAGGTCATAGAGAAATATAGTAAGAATAGAGTGCTGACTCCACACATCAATTTTGGTACCAAACAACTATTATTTTCGCAGTCGTCATCTAGCATCGAGTAGCGGAATTATCAGTGCGGCTACTTGATACTAGAATGCTCTAGTGTCGCGACTCACTATAATTGTATTGAACAACAATTTACAACTAATATTCAAAGCAGAAGCAGTTGTAAATAGATCCGGTTAATCTGGTTAATAATATTAGCTGAAAATTGTTGAGCATTAGACTTTTCAGTTGTTGTAACATCTATTGTCAAGTAGCAGTACTGATAATTCCGCTACGATGCTGGATGTCGACTATGAAAATAATAGTCGTTTTGGTACTAAAACTGATGTATGGAGTGAGCACTCAGCACTCTATGTATTTTTTTCTCTATGTTCTAGGTATAGACAGTTATCAATAATTGAAACGTCTTGAATAAGCGGGCGTATTGCCGTTAATAGGCCAGTGAGCCGCGCTGGCCTTTGCACATCTGCTCGTGGGAAACTTGAAAAAACTATGACCATTCGATTGTTCTCCCATCGTAGGTGGCGAAATGCCAACGCGTGCCACAGTTCCTTAAATAATGTAGGACGAACTTTTTAAACCGTTTTGAATAATAAGTTTCAATGTTTTTGAATGTACACCACAGCTCGCAATAACTCTACGTTATACTGTAATTAGATTTGATCAGCTGTTACATACTCAACGTATAAGTATGCGACTAATAGTCATAGTGGAGGTAGTTTTATATTACTCGTCAAAACAAATAGTAATAATAAATAAATAGTTTTTATTGATATCATAAACGAAAGGCATATATATTTTTGACGAAGAATACTAACTTTTTTAGTGTTTGGTCTGTAAAATAAGTTAACTACGTAAAGTTAACGATCCATTTAGTTATATAATAAAACTTACAGCGACTGACATTTACCTAGTGGTAAACAAAATAATTATAATTTCTTATTATGACACTTAACTTTGCCTTATTTGTACAATTACACGGTTCTATCCTAAGGTAAGAGATGTAGCACGAATATTGGAGCAAATGGGGTGAATGAAATTGCTAACTGATTAGTACCGATTAAGATAAATTCATGGGTATGTCCGTTTGGTTTAAATATCGTAAATTAAGTCAAGTAAAGTCGACACAAGTCAAATAAAGTGACTTGTGTCGCAGTCCTTAGCACAGAATAAATAATAGTACTATCGTACAGAAAGGAAACTTTCTACAAAACCGAAGTTTGACAGCGGTTCAGGGTCGAATCTTGCTATCCCTTTCTAATATATGGCACTATCCCTTTCGGCTATTTAGGGTTGTCAAAATTCGAGTGATTATCTTATCTGTGGTCGTGCACGCAAAAGGAAGTCAAGTGGTGCCAACCCTAATAATTGCTCGGAGCAATGCTGAGCCGAGCGGAGCCGAGTTTGGCCGATCTCAGGAGTTTCGCACCCCTGTCCTTAGTACGTAATCACTATTGGCGCCGCCGACGGAAGATCGGCGCTGGCCAACAGGACAGCACCATACTGAAGACCATTTCGTGGCTTAAAGTTTCGCAAATTTCCAGTTGTTTTTATTGTATTGTATACTATGAATGCCCTCTTTCTTTTTAACTGGCTTCAAAAAAAGGAGGAGCTTCTCAATTCGTCGAAATCCTTATTTTTTTGTATACACCGAGTCACAAAACTGCATGGCCTCTTATGAATGGATTTCATTCATAATGTGTACTTTTGCATCGCTGCATCGCCTGCATCTATGTTCACCGAATACTCGAAGAATTTTGTTTTAAAGTGTATGATGCTTTTATTTCTTGTCTGCGATTGATTGTTTGCCATACATGCTTGCTAGCTTTGTCTTGTTTATCATACAGCAAATCGTTATACCTGCCGTTTGCCACACTCACTCACTGGGATACAGCCCTAATCCTAATCCATATTGGACTGGGTACATTGTGAGTAGTTGTGTTTAATAGTATTATTATAGAGTCAATATCTATCGGGAGATAGCCAAGATCGTGACGCGGTGACTGCGACGCGCCTTATCGGTGCATCGGCTTCGTGGCTATCGTAAATAATGTGCAACTTTTCCCGCCACGCCCCCGCCGTGCAGGAACAACGAAACAATGAAGATGCGGCTAATCTGTTGAGCTAACTTTTTTTAGGAAATTCTTTTAAAAACAAAATATGGGCAATTTTGGTAGCTTTGAATATTTGGGTAGGTACCTAACCTATCTTGAGGCTCTTTTCTTAATTCCCTTTTACATTATTTTAGGCGTTCTAATTTTTAAAAATACCTATGTGATAATAGAATTTGTCTAAGATAACTCTGCACCGAGTTTGAAGTGTCAAAGTGTAGACGGTCAATGTAACCCTTTCCATAATTATTTGCTTATCAGGTTTTACAGCGGAATTTATTTTATAAGAATGCGTCAGGCATCCATCAGGGACACCCTGAAACGAAAATATAGAAGAAAAATAATTATTTTTAATTTACGAGTTACTTGCATGTATTTGAAAATGTATTACCTAAATGTTACGAGTAGTTCAGGAATGTACATTTTTTATTTGCAATTCGACGTAACTACAATGTTAGTATTGTTTCTTTAACAAAGATTTTTAAATTTATGAACTCAGCTAAGAAAATCACAAGATTCGCGATGTCACAAGCCGTTATGGCAGGGTCCATAGCTTCGCTAGTCCGCAGCTAGACGGCGGTCGCTAACCGCGGCAACACTATCGCAGTCATGGCCGCGCCGTTGTTTTTGACTGAAAACGGTGCACGCGCGCTTCATGCGCCAGGTGGGGCCATGAAACTGGAGTGCAACTTCAAAGTATAGTTACTCAAGATTTTAAAGGCGCTCTAATGTTATGAACAACTCTTAAGCAACATTCCGACACTTTAGAAAGTTATTAAATAACTAACTTTTGTCCTTTTTATGAGCTTTTTTAAGCTGAGGGTTATGAGCAAAGATTTTCTGTACGTTTTGCTCGGAATCTCGAATAAGATATGCTAAAGAATTTAACTTTACCTTTTCTTTTTTTTCTTCAAATTAAATAAAACTTACAAGATACTAAGATAAGACTTTCGTGATACAAGAGACATATATTCAGCGATTGAAGAGTGCGTAGTCAAGATAACGGAAAGGTAATGGATCATCAACGACGTCGACGTCGCTGTTCGACCCCAACTCATAGGTACCAATGAGTTTCTGGGGACTTGTGTACGAAATATTTTTACAAACATTTTTCTGTGAAAAAATAGGTTCATGTTAAAGGAAACTGAACTAATTCCCACAAGGCTTAGCTTGCCCTCTGAACTGGAATGTTAGATGGCAGTCGCTTCAAAAACTAGCTGCTGCGCCGCCGCCGATTTGTAGGATTACAAGTAGGTTGCCAAAGCGGACTTTGGGAGATGCAACCGAAAAGTGACATCTGAAGAGTGATACACCAGGAACTCGGCATCAAGCAGCGTCTGCCATCTCTTGTGAAATCTCGCATCCTCACCTTCTTTGGCCATGTATGACGCCAGGGGGATGCGGCTATTGAGCGACGGACGTGTGGTCCAGGGGTGAGTGGATGATGCCACCACCAATGAGATGGACGGACCAGGTTAAAGCTGCAGTGGATGGGTTGGCATACGAATGTGGCAGGAAGGCAGCGTGTTGTGAAGCTTGTCACCATCCGATGATGACCACGACTACTCTGTCAAGAGTAAAACGACTAAGAAGAAGAAGAAGTACCTGAAAATCCATCTTTAAAAGTGCCTAGAACCTACTAATAACCATACTTCTTGCCTCGAATGACAGTTAATTTTTATTTGGAGTAGTTGTCACGTGAAATGTTTTTAGAATTTTTTGTAAGTTAGCACTTTAAGTAATTTATTTATACACGTAACTTTAGTAATAATAGAAATATGGTAAAACATGATTCTTCAATTATTTTATAAATTAATCTTAAGCATAATAGTCCTAAAGGAACTGTCATAGTGACCATAATTTGACGCGAGAGTATAATAAGCAGACGGGCGGGCGATTGCCTGGCCCGACACCGGCTGTGTTTACACGAGATCCCGACCACTCGCCAGCGGCTACGAACAAAATCCTACGCGGATATTAAATTTATATCGACCACCTTATACAACTTAGCTTTAACTTATCTGTACTAATGTAGCTATTCCAAATGATTAACATCTGTTGCAACGTCCCAATTATTGTTTATGTGATTTTTGGTTATGATTTTGGTAGGTTCACTATTAGGTTCATTCAGAATCGGCTAAAGTAAACTGTCTGTGCGTGTGTATGATTTGGTTATATTTCATATTTCAATAATGTCATATTTGATACACAAGGCCTGTTGAGGATTTTATCTTTCATTATTTCGTGTCGAAACACTACCGACTAAGATAGGAGGCCGTTGAAGAATTACAAAAAATTAAAATACGGTCTAATTGATTGATTGATTGTGACGACCGGTCTGGCCTAGTGGGTAGTGACCCTGCCTATGAAGCCGATGGTCCCGGGTTCGAATCCTGGTAAGGGCATTTATTTGTATGATGATACAGTATTTGTTCCTGAGTCATGGTTGTTTTCTATGTATTTAAGTATTTATACGAGTATAGTATATATATCTTTGTCTGAGTACCCACAACACAAGCCTTCTTGAGCTTACCGTGGTGCTTAGTCAATTTGTGTAAAAAAGTCCTATAATATTTATTATTTATTTATAATTGATAACCTCTTCCTTTTTTAAGTCGGTATAAAGTGTATATTATGCGTGTAAAGAATTTATGTTAGAGCTTCGGTTTCTAACTACAATCTCTTGATCTGGTCAGTCAAGACATAATGTACACAAATTACATATCTACCATGAATTATTTGTACCCGAAGAGTGACATCGGAACTCTTTATCTGTTGCTCTGTCTGTCTGTCAGTCAGCCGGTTTTATCTCAAGAATCAGAAGATTTATTTTTTTCTATTGCCCTTGTCAACAAGTAGGTACCTAATAAGGTAAGTAATAAATAAATAAAATTTGAATTATTAAAATGTACGTTAAGTTAAGTTAAACGTACGGTAGGTACGTTTTTGTACGACCTACTTGTCGGCCAATATTAGCAGCAATATATGTAGGTAGGTAGCAATATGTGACGTTCCACGGGAAAAGGTACCTTATGAGGGTTTCTAGTTTCGGAGATATGAAATGTTTTGTAAAGAGGTGAAAAAATGCTCAATTTTTTTTTATTGTGTGATCTGAAACCTTAATGCGTAACGTTTGTTTACCTGTTTTTTGTTATAAGTTAGTTATAAGCCTAGTAATGTCGTCTCAGAGTTTAGTAGAAAAGGTACCTTATGGAAAAAAGATTGAAAATTCCCAAAAAAACTAGTCAATACGGGAAAAGAAGTTTGGTAGAGAACTGTATTAGCATTCTGCAAAACTAATTTGATAATTTCAGTTCTGGTTGGGGCGCCTCGCAAATATTATAACCGTACATAGACCGACATCACAAATCCAAGTAGACTGCTATTATACCAAAGTTACTCTCGTCAAGTCTTTCTTAACTAGAATAATCTTCATTTGGTTTGGTCGCATGCAGTAAATCAGCCATTGGTTTGCTGAAAAATGCCAATACCCGACGCATTACCTTATGGAATATCTGAGGTCATTGAACCTCAATGCCGCTTATCTTCAATAGCAACCGAAATATATTATTGATAAGAAATAGACGATTTATACCATCTTAACCCCAAAATATTATTAGTTTATCCTAACTGTTCCATCATCATCATGCCTCATCATGTAACTTGACCACAAGGTACCTTTTCATTACATACAAATTATTGGTCTTTTTTAAGATTATTATGACGAAGAACTAATTAAATTGGGGGCAGTTTAATGTAAATTAATATTTTCTATTCATAAAAGATAAACTATAATATGATTGATATTTTGTAGTGATGTATTATTAGATTTATTTCCATAAGGTACCTTTTCGTAAATGTATGGAGCAAATACTGTTATTGTTATGTAAGTTTAAAGTGGCATAAGGGGTTAAATATAGTATTTAGTTGGGGTTTTAGGATTTATTTCATTTGAATGACAGAATTTCTTTCATATGTGCTCAGAAAAATTGATTGTGTGTCACATTAAAAGTAAAAATATTCAATTTTGTGATTTTATATGAAAAAGTCAGAAAATACATTTTCACCTCTAAATCGGTATTGTTTTTTGCTTAAACTGTCTGTCAGTGTCGTTTTCTAATAGATAAAATTTAAATCTTGAGAGCTCATTGCAATCAATCGTGAAAATGAAATAAAACTTTATTTTCAAGAGATTGGTTAGTATACACATAAATCAGTCGATATCAAAAGTTTCTATTTGCATTACAGAACAAGTCGCAATATTTTTTTAATCTCAGATATATAAGGCATTATTATTTGTAGTCAACTATGTAACTTACTTCAGGAACATAGTTTTTTAGGCGGCTAAACTTAAAACTTCTCTATCGTAAAGTTGCTCATTTCACAACATTATTTTCAAAAAATCATATCTCTGTAACTACGCAACCTAGAAGGTTGATCTTTTGTGTTATCGATAGCTTATTTATTGTAGATTACTGGGGTATGCATAACTCCATACCCGCCATAAGGTACCTTTGACCGTGGGACGTCACATATATGGAAATACTGAGAATTTTTTGTCACTTTCACTTTAATTAAGTAGGTATAGTACTTGTGTTATCGACGTTATCGTCCACGCTGTTAAATGATAAATCGTAAAACTTATTGCAAAGATATTTTACAGTCATATGGAAATACTTAGTTAAAATAATTTACATTATATAAAAATATCTATCTGATCACATAAGGTTCACAAGCCTAAACAAAAGTAAGTATCTATATGTTCACTAAGTATTTAGCTTTTCGCATGTAAAAAAATGTTGCTCATGTTTAGTCTTCCGTAACTTATTTGCAAGGCAGAGCGTGAGATTTAGAGGGAAATCATGGCTTAATTCAGATATCCATCGACCATTAATTTTATTACTCTTTCATTAATGAATAACGTCAACACGGATGCTTGATGTTACTGGAAGTACATTTTACCTATATATTATGCAAAAAAAACTTATATATGTCGGGAACCCAGTGCACAAACCACGGGTCAAGCCTGATGACGTCACCTAATCTCAAGTGCTGCGCCAGCACTAGCGCGCGGGCTGCGCCCTGCGACCTGCGACAGTTCCTAATGTTCCTAGCGACCCTTGACACGTGTAGACGCATTGATTTCCGAATATTAGTTTTGATTACCTAATTAGTGATTTTGATTATAGATTTGGCAATACAAGAACGTTGTATGTTGTTTATTGACTTCCGTGGAATTATATTGTGTCTCAGTTGAATCTAGACTGTTTTATTATCTCGAGGAACCCTAGGACTAATTAGCCATTTTGATGCCCACAAATAGACAATAATCTGATGATCCAGGCCATTCTGCGACATATATATATGCAATTATATTAAGGTGTACATGCATATAAAAACATTTTAGTTTTGTGGATTCTAATACGAGTAGAGTTCTGTATTATAAATTTAAAGCGAAGTGCCCTTAAGTTTACATATGTCTGCATTTATCTATAAATGTTAAAGCATTTTAAACAATTAAAACTGTTCCTATACTTTTTAAACGGTAAACGATCGATTTCCTCAAATAATAAACTAATATACTTGTATTAAAATCATCATTAATTAAAATTTCTGTTTTGTGTAAACTTTTTTGCAAACGTATTAATTTTTTCGTATGTATGATTATGATTTTTATGATGACGTTTTTTACTCATATAGGGCTTAGTTTTTTTCCATTTGTCCGTAAATATATTAGTTCATTGTGCGTGACACAGCGTTAACCAACTATTAGTAAAAGAAACTAGGAAACTAAAAACAAACTAGGACTCAAAGGATTAGGAGCTAGTCCTAATACTTTGAGTCCTATTGAAGCTATAGGTATCACACACGTGATTTCATGTGAATGAAAAGTCAAATATTTCGGATTTTTAGACATTTTTGACATTTCAAATTGCTGGATTTGAAGCACATGATCCCTTTGATAACTAAACTGGTTTCCCGAAGTAACTTCAGTGTGTATTTCAATAGTCTCTTCCATAATCTAGTATCCGTGTGGGGGAGGTTCGAAGCCGCTTCGGATTGCGTGTGCGCACAGCAAGCGCCAAATTAGCGCACAGTCGCGCCAGGACGCTGAAGTCTACTGTCTACCTAGATAATAATGAAAAATGGCCGCAATTTAGACAAAACAATTATTGTACCGCCGCGGAGTTATATGCGCTCCACTCACTATTAGTATAATGTCATTATTTTGACATTACTTCAAAAATATTAAAAATATTTAATAAACTTCATTATCGTCCATCATTCTTTCTGTCATTTCTGATTCCATCATTCTAATCAATTCACTGTCAGTATTAATGTCATTTCTAGTATCATTACTTTGACATAACTCCAATACTGACGGAAATTATTAAAATAAACTTCATTACTTGCCGTCATTCCTTCATTACAATCCCTACACTATCACTAAAAACGTCATTCCTTCAAAGTAATGTCAGTATTCATGATAGTGTCGGGGCCGTAATAGGAACAATAAGCCGAATGTTTCATACCATTCAAAGGAATGTACGAAAATTAGTGTGATCAGCTGTCACTTTAATTAATGGCCGTGTTATAAATACAAGTAGGTACATAAAATATTGTCTCTAAGTAAGAGCAATGTCTTAAACACAATATACATATTATTATAATAAGTATGTCGACTGTAGCAAAGAAATTCTCAAACGCTTTTTTGGGTCTAATTTGATTGGCCTAGCTAGAGCAATAACACAAATCAAAATATAATAAAAATGATTTGTTTCCTAGTAATCATTATAGTTAGTGCGGAAAGAGAAAAGTCGTGGAATATAAGGAAATCAATACATTCTATGACTCTTCTCTTTCCGCTCAAACTCATACACATTGCTAACATAAACTAAATAAACGCGCCTGAATTGAGCGGTTGCATTCAGTTGCATTCATATACATAAACTAACTTAGGTACTCGTAACTAGTATGACAGTACAACCGCTCAATTCCGGTTTACATTAGGGGAAGTCCGGGCATAGTGAACACCTTAAGCTTTGACTTGACATAACAGAATAATTTAACAAGGAAGAAATGAAAAAAGTGTCAATAATAAGTCTTTATTTAATAAACTTTTAATTTAAAACAACACTAGCCTCCACTGTTTAATAATTGCTGCAATTTTGAACAAAACGTAAAAAAATATATTTTATTCGCTTTGCCCAGGGTGCCGGGCAAAATGGAACCCGGGCAAATCAAATATCACTCATAAAATCTTAGTGAACTTAATAACTAAGTGAAAATTAATAAACATAAGATCATTTCAATAATATTAATTAGAAAAAGCTGTCACAAGTAACTTTTGATATATTTTCACTAATTTCATAAGCATAAGTCTTCACGGCATCTCTGAAGACATTTTATCACAGCGAATCCACGTTTTGATAGCCATTTCCATGACTTCTGTTAGCCAGGAGCCATGATCGATCTTTTTTGATATTTATATACCATCTGTCACAAAATATTATCATAAAAAAATTTACCTAATAAATACAAAGTGAACACGCTATCCGCTTTGCCCGATCCACTTTGCCCATTCAGTCAGTTAAAGAAATTAAGAATTAAAAAAAAAACCGTTGGATTGTTTTAAAAGAAATGCGATGTAAAAGGAAGATACTTTAATAAGCAATAGAAGCATCTTGAATTAAAATTCGAGATAATTACTATGACAAAATAACATACAATGTACTTACCTTTCAAAATCGAATATTTTGCACTAAAAACACATTTTGACTCGTCACCGACGACGCTCGCAGCGACCGCTCCCTGTGACGCATGCCGCTCATAGAGCGAAGGATCCTGAACATCATATAGGCACGTGGTGCGACAAAGTCGAATAGTTTAGGTTTGGTAGCCCGAATTCGCTTTGCCTGGGGTGTTCGCTTTACCCGACCTTCCCCTACATATGTGACTGCGAATAATTGGTCTTATATGGTTTAAGCTTCATATTCAGATTCACATTCAACGGATAAAAATGACACGACTCCGGCACGACCCTGCGTATGTGGCATGGCACACTGCGTCCGCTTCGCACGTCGCTATCGCTGCGAAGTTTAGGCGAGACAACGCTATGCGCGTATTATAGCGCCGTCCCGCTCGCACGTCGGAGCGAATCGGACGCAGTGTGCCATGCCCCTAAGCGCCACATTCACTATACCACTAATCCGGGGTTAACCGGTTAAACCGAACCCATAGTGTCAGATTGTACTGGTAACCATGGTAACTCCAGGTTTAACCAGTTAACCGCGGGTTAGTGAATGGTGCAAGTGGCCCTAAGTGGCCTAAGTGTACGGTTTGTCGGCTTATGAACGATAGGTACATTTTTGAGCTTGAATTATAAATAAATAATTTAGCCTATATACGTCCCACTGCTGGGCGCAAGCCTCCTCTCAAGCACGAGAGGGTTTGGGCTATAGTTCCCACGTTGGACCAATGCGGGTTGGGGACTTCACATGCACCTTTGAACCATATTCCAGAAATACGTTTTAGAACACACCACATATCAGTTCAACAGCTAATCCATCATGTTACCAACTTAATGCAATAGGAATGTAGCCCCAAGATTGTTAAGTAATGTACTCAGATAGTGCGTACGTACAAGTACATTTATGGGCAAAAAACCTCCCTTCGGAGGCTACGTGCTAACGTAGGTTTTAATTTATCTATTGAATCATGAGGTACCTCACGCGATAGTCGCATTAAGCATTTCTGTTTACTAGCATTCTCACCGTTGGTTTATTGGAATTTCCGTTACTGGACAACTTGCTTATACTCCAATATTATACGATATTGCTTCCAATAGTATAACAGTTAGTAGGTATCTCGTTATAAAATAGTTGAGTAAATATCGAATTAGATTATCGTAAATTGAATAAATTAAGAAAGACCACGAAAACACCGGCCAAGTGCGAGTCGGACTCGCGCACGAAGAGTTCCGTACCATTACGAAAAAAACGGCAATAAAATCCCGTTTGTTGTATGGGAGCCCCACTTAAATATTTATTTAATTTTGTTTTTAGTATTTGTATAATTACGATTCATAAGAGCTTGTTGCTAGGCCTACATAAATAAAGTATATTTTTGATTTGATTGATTTGATTTGATTTGTTGTTAGAGCGGCAACAGAAATACAGCATGTGTGAAAATTTTAACTGTCTAGCTGTCACGATTCATGAGATACAGCCTGGTGACAGACAGAAGGACGAACAGACAGACAGACGGACAGTGGAGTCTTAGTAATAGGGTCCCGTTTTTACCTTTTGGGTAAGGAACCCTAAAAAAACATTCGTTACCACGCTTTATGTAGGTATCTTATCTTATTGTTTTCGGGGGCCCTTGCCGATACACTTCGACCCATAGGGATCTTTTGTGCAATTACCCACTAGAGAAGATCCGTCAACTACTCAAGAGCTTTTCCCACCATATCCGGATGATGGAGCTCATGGGTAGCGTTTTAAAGTCCTTTGGTTCCAGATATCTTGCTCCAAAGTCCTTCATTCTTTGTCTGGCGAGGGCGTGACATTCACACATTAAGTGTTTCACTGTCTCTTCCTCTTCGCCACACATACGACAATCGGTGTTGTCAGAGTGTCCCATCTTGGCCAGAATTCCTTTGACCCCGTAACGGCCGGTAAACACCCCCGTTATGATTTGGAGTTGTCTTTTGCTAAGTTTCCAAAGCTTTTTGCTCCAGCCGGAGTCTACTTGCATAAAGAGCTTTGCATGCTTTAGACCCGTCAGACTGTCCCATTCTTCCTGATGTTTGGTCTGTATGGTCTTTAATGGCCGTTGTGATGGTTCCCTGTGAGAGCCCCACGAATGGTTCCGGACCTATCAGGTTACTTACAGATCCAGCTCTGGCAAGTTCATCTGCATTTTCATTGCCAATTTATGTAGGTAACTTTCACTTGTTTTTACACTTTCGATTTTCAGTTAAACTATTTACTCATCTACTCGAAGGTTAGATGAAAGAGATCCCTTATAAGTAATAGGGATAAGTTCGCCTTTGTACTTCCATTACTGTAATTTATTTTTGTAAACGTTTGTTGCGTATAATAAAGTGATTACTTCTACTACTACTACTCGTACTACCTGTTACTATTAGTTACCTACCTCAACCAAAAGTCAAATAAATTCAGTTCGGCAACACGCTGCCCCAATATTACAGGGTTCTATGTTTCACTTTTATCGAACTGAAATTTGAACATTGTCACATTAAGTCGAATTTCAACTATCTTGAAAATGTAACATAGAACCCTGTAATATTGGGGCAGCGAACAAGCCATTACGATGGATCATCACAAAAACTACATGTGTTTGTTAAACATAATAATACTGTTAATAAGTTTTACATATTTTCTTTAACAGTCAGGGTTCTTTAAATTACTTCTCCTTTACATTATTAAGAAAAAAATTGTATTGCCCCATTGCGAAACGCTATCATTCTACTCTATGAATTTCTGAATAGCACTGTACAGCGGTTTAAGCCTCCCACTCGGGTAGTGATTGCGGTTAGAGAGTGAATACCTACCTACGTAGGTACTTCTCGTATTAATTTGTATTGTAAGTACCAGACGGTCAATGACCTCTTCGGAGGGAAAACCAAAACTAGACGTGCGTGACAGACTTGGCGACGACAGTCGAACAGAAGAATCACTCTTTTTACGAATAATTGATTTTGACTTCTTAACATGTTAATCTACTTTTAAGCTTTCTTAGAAGAATATCAGGCAAAAATACTTGTATGATTAGGACAAAGAATCCAGTCAGAAATGGGTGATTTTACCCGAAGCAGCACTCTGCATTTCATTTCGAATATGAGGAAAGTAAAATACATGGGTGACAGGACTAAGTAAAAACTCTTAGTATTTCTTAAGGTAACAATATGATAAAATCTTTAAAAAAATCCTTGGGAATTAAAACTCCCTAAGGTCTAAACTATCACTTTCAACACGCTTCATAGATAAAGAGTAAGTCGTTTCAGAGCCTGAGAAATGAAACCTATGAACCAGTTTTGCACGTATAACTGGCCTTAAAATTTATAGTTTATGATGTTTCATTATTTTGTAAGTGGGTAGTTTTCGCACAGTGTGGTTTTTCCTTGCCGTTCCCGTTGACCACGAACGCTGTAAAGGGTTCGAAACGCCGGGATGTATGTAGTATGAATTCAATATACGCGATATAATCCGTTTCAATAGTTTTATTTCATGAGTAACTATCGCGGTAACCGATATTAAAAGAAAACTTATTTATTATTTTAGCAGGTTTATTTTTTGCTCGTTTCATTCTCTCGTTCTAATCTCTTGACATACCTACATAGGTTTTCTTAAAACAATCACATAACTGTTTTAAGAAACATAACACTTGCATAATATTTTCTTAGTGTTGTCAATAAATATACCCCCCCCCCCCCGCTCGCGCGGGTAAACAAATTATGCACCTAAACCTTCCTCAAGAATCACTTAGTATACTATACTATACTATACTATACTATACTATACTATACCATACCATACCATACCATACCATACCATACCATACCATACCATACCATACCATACCATACCATACCATACCATACCATACCATACCATACCATACCATACCATACCATACCATACCATACCATACCATACCATACCATACCATACCATACCATACCATACCATACCATACCATACCATACCATACCATACCATACCATACCATACCATACCATACCATACCATACCATACCATACCATACCATACCATACCATACCATACCATACCATACCATACCATACCATACCATACCATACCATACCATACCATACCATACCATACCATACCATACCATACCATACCATACCATACCATACCATACCATACCATACCATACCATACCATACCATACCATACCATACCATACCATACCATACCATACCATACCATACCATACCATACCATACCATACCATACCATACCATACCATACCATACCATACCATACCATACCATACCATACTATACTATACTATAGTTAGTTCTATATTTGTATGTTGATTTTGTGTATTTTTACCGGTTATATTTTTAATTACATGCCACATTGCCTTAGTTTTGTTTGAAGACTTTTCCATTTCTTGTATATAAGTAAGCCGTTTTGATTTGGTTATGCATTTTTGGAGTGTTTTGGAGTATAACTTGAAATGATTTTTTAATACTATATCGTTATTTTGATTAACCATAATTTTTAACTGTCTTTTATGAACGCACGATTTTTTGAGGCCCTTTGTAAGCCAAGCTTTTTTCTTTTTAGTATTACATTTAATGTTTTTTCGTGGAAAGAATGTATTCAATAAGTTAAGTATATGGTAATTAAATATATCATAGTTAGCGTTAATGTTATCGTTCTGGACTAAAATATTTTTCCATTCTATATCATTTAGAGCCGCTATAAATTTAAGTATGTTTCTTGTATTAATAGTACATTAACAGTACAGAGGCCGGGACGAAAGGGGTTGCCGGCCGAAGACATATAGACCCCATAGGATTTTTAAAGGCAATTCACTCGCGTTTCACATATAAAAGATACATTGTTAAAAATTGGGTAATGTACAGTCGCCATCAGATATATCAGAACGGCCAAGGCGCTCACAAATATCTGAACACGCCTCTATTGTCAAGGCGTTAGGGCGCGTGTTCAGATATTATGAACACCTTGGCCGCTCCGATATATCTGATGGCGACTGTACATTACCCAATTTTTAACAATGTAAGTATTAGTCATTTACGAAAACCTAAAAATAGGGACCTGGAAATTGATTACAATTAACTTACCCCCTTTAATACCTCTTTAAATATTGATCGTAACGAAAAAGTGTACAGAACCTTTTTTGTGGACAATTTTATGTTTAATGTTTATGTATAATATTGTTTTGCAACGGGCCACCGTTTACGAGTTATTTACGAAAAACTAAAAAAAAGTGACCCGTGAACTGATTGTAATTAACTTTCTTCCTTTAATATCGCTTTAAATATTGATCCTAGAGAAAAGTATTCCAGATATTTTTTGGAGAAAATTTTATGTAGATAATTTATTCTTAAAAACCTATTTTGCTATGGGACACCGTTTACGAGTTATTTACAAAAAACTAATAAAAATCGGGCAAGTGCGAGTCGGACTCGCGCACGAAGGGTTCCGTACCATATAAAAAAAAAAAACAAAAAAAAGCAAAAAAAAACGGTCACCCATCCAAGTACTGACCACTCCCGACGTTGCTTAACTTTGGTCAAAAATCACGTTTGTTGTATGGGAGCCCCATTTAAATCTTTATTTTATTCTGTTTTTAGTATTTGTTGTTATAGCGGCAACAGAAATACATCATCTGTGAAAATTTCAACTGTCTAGCTATCACGGTTCGTGAGATACAGCCTGGTGACAGACGGACGGACGGACGGACGGACGGACGGACGGACGGACGGACGGACGGACGGACGGACAGCGAAGTCTTAGTAATAGGGTCCCGTTTTACCCTTTGGGTACGGAACCCTAAAAAGGGACTTTAAAATTGATTATTTATAACTTACCCGCTGCTCTGTCTTTTTAAATATTGATCCTTGCGAAAAGTGTTCTACATGTTTCTTGTAGGAAATTTTATGTTTATTATTTATGTATAAGATATTTTTTGCTATGAGTCACACTTTTCAAATTATTAACGAATAAATAAAAACAAGGAAACTTAGAATTTATTATACTAGAACTTTCCCTCTTTATTATCTTTTTAAATATTGATCCCTGCGAAAAGTGTACTGAATCTTTTTTGTTCAAAATTTTATGTAGATTATTATCGTTTAACAACATTTTTCTATATTGGCCACCGTTTATGAGTTATTTACGAAAAACTAAAAAAAGAGACCTTAGAAGTGATTATAATTAAATTTCCCGCGTTAATATCTCTTTGAATATTGATCCTAGCGAAAAATTGTACTGAATCTTTCATGTAGGCAATTTTATGCAGATTACTTCTGTTATAGAACATTTTTTGCTATGCGCCACTGTTTAAGAGTTATTTACGAAAAACTAAAAAAAGGGACTTTTAATGTCAAATATCTCACTTCCGGTCAAGATTTCGATTAAGCAACCGGCAAATTCGGATTCAGCGGGGTCTAATTAGGTTAAAAAACCCGGTTGCCAAAAAGTAATATGATTTTCTCAAACATGCAATGAAATATTGATGTTATGTTTCAGGTGCGGCTAGGACAAAAGGTCGTTAATGGAATTTCATACACATCTTGCAGGCCTAGGCCGGCAAAGTCCTCTTTTTTAATTTTCATTTCACAGATATTTGTGACACAGCATCGTGGCATTCATCCATTAAAAAAAACTAGAGGCAGTATTTGCTTTATGGTTCGTAATGACACTAATGACACTCTGTCACTACGCCTATAAAAAAAAAACAAAAAACAATGTTTGCTATAATTTGCAGTTTTATTTGTATAAAATCAACATGAACTTAATAAATAATACATTCTATAATTTTATAATTTTAAATTATAAATTTAACTACACAAATAAAAACATTTAAAATATTTCATCTAAACGTTAGCGGTAAAAAGGTCTACTCAAACACGCGTAGTTATATTTTTTAAATTGTTATGGAGGTAAAGTTGAAAAATATTCATTCTGTTTTATTGGATTTATGGTGCGTTGTTGATTTTTTGACTTTAATATGAGTTTCGACGAAATAATGAAATTAATATTAATTGTAATCGTAGGTGTTGGAATTGGCAGCGTTAGCAGAATTGATTTTAATAACTTGCTGCCTCTACCGCCAAGTCAAAGACGAAGTATGTATATGGTTGCTTATGGCAATTTTATTATTTGAGAAACTAAGAAAAATGGCTTACAGTTTATTTAGAAACAGTTTTGTGGCATATTTTAAATGAATGTAACTACAAATTCGTCAACACTGTGGAAATTATACTTATTTACTCCATGCATAAAGGAACGATGTATGTGAAACATGATATCAACATGAAAGACTATGTAAACTTATGTGACGAAAACGACAGTCAGACGGATACAAGGCGAAAAAATCAAAGATGCATGAAAATATACGGGTAGTAAAAATACACGACTCGTGTAAAACATACGCGTGATAATGATATAGGTACGTGTTGTTTATATTTTGGGTGTAGTTTACTTTTAGTTTTTTCTATAAATAAAACTTGGGTTTCGTGGATTTTTTATTTTATTTATTTCATTGCATGTTTGAGAAAAGCACTATACATACCTCGGCGGGAAATGGGGTTGCCCGCGCTCAGACCTATCCGGCCTCGCTTCGCTCGGCCGTCTATATGTCTTCGGCCGGCAACCCCTTTCGTCCCGGCCTCTGTAGTAATGTACTATTGCCAGTCGAAATCGATTTTATGAAAAATAAAACCAGTCTATATAGCAAACATTGTGTTTTTTTTTTATAGGCGTAGTGGCAGAGTGTCATTACGAACCATAAAGCAAATACTGCCTCTAGTTTTTTTTAATGGATGAATGCCACGATGCTGTGTCACAAATATCTGTGAAATGAAAATTAGAAAAGCCGGCCTAGGCCTGCAAGATGTGTATGAAATTCCATTAACGACCTTTTGTCCTAGCCGCACCTGAAACGTCATACTTCGCAGCCTATTATAAGGAACATAACATCAACATTTCATTGCATGTTTGAGAAAAAATCCTTTTATAACTATATAATTATGTTATTTGAAGTAGTTTCACTTTGCTTAAATTTATAAATAAGGCTTTTATGGTCTGAGAGTCCATGGTCTTCTATATGTACATTGTAGTTTTTATAATTAGAAAATATGAGATCTATACTAGTTGCAGTATTAGTGATAGATCTAGTGGGTACATCTATGATTTGTTGGAGATTAAGCTCAAGCATGTTATTAGTAAGCCTCGTGTAATTGGGAGAGTTCTTAAATTTATTTAGATTAAAGTCACCGGCTATAATAACATGCTTGAAGCTTTTAGACTATAACCTATTTAACAGTTTGTCTAAGAATTCAAATAATATGTTTATATTTCGATCTGGTCTGTACAAAGTTACTAGTAATATATTAGGCTTAATTTCAATTCCACGACACTCCACGGTGCATTCTACTGATAGGTCCGCGATATCTGGTATTTCCTTAACCCTTTACCGCATGGATTTTTTATTCTCCCCGAATTAAATATATGTTATAAAACACTATAAATGTAACATAAAAAAAATTGTGAAAAAAATCTATATTCGACCCAATTAAAAATAATAGTAAATAACAATTTGTCCCAAATTTGGAACTTTATGTATTAGTGGATAACCGGAGCCCGATTATTTAACTGGTCAAATTTGGAACTGTATGCAATATATGTATGGAAATGTAAGTTAAAAAAAAATCACTTACAATTTCAAAAACTATTTATTATTTTTATACTTATTTTTGGTAAGGTTTAGGCTATGGTAGCCACTTACCACCATACGGAACGTATACTTGTTTGTCTTTGATGTAAGTAGTAAAATAATTTGATCGTTATAGGTTATCTGTAGCTACCAGCTGTCACCGGTTATCTACAGATTATTAGCAATGCGGCTAACATACCTAACTTAATAAAAATAAAATAAAGAAGTAGCTTGCCTGAGTGCATAAGGTTCCATATTTGCCAAACTGATAAAAAAATCACTAATGCATAATGTTCCATATTAGTCCAATCTTTCTAGCTTGTAACGCATAGTGTTCCATTTCAGGAACAAACTTTCACGACATCATTCATAGTAATTTGAATATAAATGCTTACATGTTTTACCGTAAAATCTCGCGGCATATATTTTTCTAATACTCAACGCTGAAAAATTATTTATTGCACTAAATATAACAACGAAAAGATAATTACAAAGTAGTCAATCACACTTGCAAGTAAAATTGCCGGACGTCGGTGGAAAAGATAACGTCATATGGACCACAAACTAGTTAGAAGCTGCATCAAGTACAAGAAAACGTTCAGTAGTATTCATAGTTTCTACCTCTTACAAGTTCAGTAAAACAAATGACGCTTATATCAATCCAAGAGGATAATATCATTACGTTCCGAATTTGGACCCATATGCGGTAAAGGGTTAAACTGAATGCCTTTATGAAAATAGCGGGGCCTCCGCCTTTATGCTCATTTCGGCAGTAGCTGGCGCCAAGGACCTTTTTAAACCATGTTTCTGTTAAACAGATTACTTGATACTGGTTTTCTTATAAAAAGCTTTCTAATACCTGTACTTTATTTTTCAGGCTTTGAATGTTTTGTACGAATATTGAGAAGTCAGTCTCGAAAGGAATGGTTTCGGGTTTGTAACTATTGGTTGTGTGTTTTCTATTACATTATTAATACTGGTATTATTTTCTTCCGTTTCAGGTGGCGTTGGCGAGCTGTGATTGCAGAGGGCGTGCTCCTACTCCTGCTATATGTACCTAGCTACTCAGTGTAGTGTATCTGAAAAGGAACAAAACATGTCTGTTAAAACTTATTTTTAAAGATAAAAAAACATCGTTCCCATATTGGACTATTTAGAGTCAGACCGTGAATAGTCTGCAGCGATTTTGATAGCCCACGCAGTGCAAGTGTACAAACTTCTATGAAATTATGACGTATAAATAACACTTACACTGCGTGGGCTATCAAATCCGCTGCAGACTTTTCTTGGTGCGACTCTAGATACCTATACCTACAGGAAATATGCACAGCTCAGGAACAATTGTTTTGTAAGTATAACACACACAAATAAACTTTCTTACCTCCAGTTTCGTAAGTAGCGTTATTGACTAGGTTAGGAGGCTGTAAAACTATTTTTTTTAGCTTTTGATACCTCATCTACTTAATATTAAGTAGCGTGTGAAATCCGTCAAATAAAATCTTTCTGCCCGATTCGAACTTTAAGATACGTCCATTAATAGATCTAGATACGATATGGATTAGATGTGTCAGTGTTAAAAGTGACGTTTTTGTTTGAAGAAATGTCACATTTGACACTGACATGTCTAATCCATACCGTTTTAGCAGTTAACAACCATGGCAATGAAGAACATTGCTCAATATTTAATAGAACATAAACATAAAACAAGGACAGTAACCGCGCGAAAATTTGTTCCCCAGGTTAGTAACTATTTTGGTGACAGAACTCTAGGAAAAGACTTCCGTATTTCCTAAATAGTCTACCCGAGAATATTCGGCATGAGCCAAATAAGAAATAAATCAAAAGCGCATTAAAACTGTACCTATTACAATTGCATGCGTGCAAGTGTCACTAAAGTGCCTATATTAAACATATTAAATAATAATTAATTATAATATACGTGTATGTAGAGACTCCTACCTGCAGGCAAACTGTAAATACAGTTTTGCAGAGATCTGTATAGATTTAAACTCTGTACTGTGTATTAATAAATAAATAATAATAAAGTTCGAATCGGGCCGTTTATGTCGGCCGATATTCGGCACGTTCTAATTCATTACGAATCTCAACATTCAATTACTGCTTCAGAAAATAATTGCAATTTGCACTCTATATCGAGTACAGAGATATTACAATTGAATGGTGTAAGTTTGATGAGAGTAAACATTTTTTGCGATGGTCAGTTATCGGCGGTAACGGGGCCGGTTTGAGGAAAATGTCGCACTTTACAGATGAGTACGCTTAAAGTGCGTTGAGTGTTACAGTAATAAAAAAACGTTCTAGGCTGTTCTGATTTCGACTAATAGTACCTACCTACTTAACTAGGATAGTAGGTAAAGCTGGCTCAGGTTGATATGTGTTAATTTCTAATTTCTTATCATTTATCAACGTTAGTAGGTAACCCGAAATAGTGACATTGTATAACAGTAGGTGCCTACGTAGAATAGAAAATTTAGAAGAATCGGCGTGTCTTGTCTGGTTGTATAAATAAATAATGCAATTTATGGACTATATTAGTTTACGTCAAATCGATGACACGAGTCCGGGATGTCACACTTACGTACGAATTTACAAGTGCGCCAGAGAGGCAACACGTCGAACGTGGTTCGCGGTAGGCCCTCTGTTCCGCGCGTCATTCAATGCCACTGAAGTTGTCAAATCAGTTTTAAGGCTAACATTCCATTTTTGAGCGCAGCTGCACTACTGGTACTGAACGCGTCGGTGTTATTGTCAATTTCCATAGTAAAATGAACAATAATGCAGCTGTCATTGGAAATGGACTGTCATCCTTAGGATGACTCACGTTAGACCGGCCCTTAACTTTGCAATGTTAACAAAAAAGGCGAACGAGTTAAGCATACTGTAAAATTAACTCTCTAGAAAAAAGAAAAAAAAAATGCCGTGAACGTAACGTAGTGGTTTTTCCAACTTGTAATAATAATAATAAAAAAACGAGGTAGTCACGAGGAGTCTATTTGACTCGACAGAATGATAAAGGCGACATGGCTGGTATGTTTTCTAAACATTAATTAAATAATTAAATTTAAAGTAGGCAGCCACGTAGTTTGATTTAGGTACAATATATCACTTTGACGAGTCGGATATATTGTTATATCATGAAATGTTTTCCAAAAGTTCCCATGTGGACGTAAGAACAGTCATTAGTCAGTTGAAATCGACCTCTTGTAGTGGTCAATCCATAAATTGTACGTTTTTAGAATCAGAATAAGTTGGGGGGGGGGGGGGCAATTTAGACTGCGTGTTAGTTTAAAGTAATCGAAATATCTTCCATGTTTTACATTGTCTATTAACTAGAGTCACACACAACACATCTTTTTCGCTATCTGGACATACAGGGTGGCAAAAAAATAACTGCATTCCCGTTGCCAGGGAGGTTATGTCGGAGGCCAGGACTCCCTTTGGGTCGTTGCGTCACCGTAGATAGTAAGTATGTTTCCGGTTTTTGGGTGTTCAGAATTTGAATTAAGGTGCAGGGGGGGGGGGGGGGGGTTATTTAGACTGCGGGGTAATTTAAACTAATCAAAATATCTTCCATGTTTTAGATAAAGATAAAGATAAAAGATTTTTATTCATGACGATCACAAAACATGTACGAGCATGTATAGACAACAACAGCAAGAACAGAAGAGAACAATAAGTGTGCATCACGAAATGGACCCAACTCAGCATAATGCTAGCTATAAAGCCAGCGCTGGACTTCCGTAGGGCCCATTCGGTAATGCCACGACAGATAACACAAAAAGATACATATTTAAAACGTTGCAAAAGATACACAGAAGAAATAATTAAGAAAACAGAAAATACAAAATACAAGAAAACTAATTAAGAAAAGAAACAAAACAAAATGAAAAGAAAAGCATAAACATAGACAAAAATTTATAGTAGACGTAAAATTATGAACGCGACCATACCATATTTACAATATTAACTAGAGTGCCATATACAAGGTGGCTAAAAAATAACTGCATTCCCATTGCCAAGGAGGTTTTGGGATTATACTGAGCAACTTGTACTATGGGACCAACCCCGAAATCGCGAAAAAAAATTTACGTTCCCCATAGAAGGTAGGATCCTATAGAAGTGGTATACGCGTGCCTCCGTGAGGGACAAAACATAGGCAATGCGACACTATAATTGGTCGAATTTATTTGTTGCCCACCATAACCCATACTAATTTATGGTGGGGAATAAAAAAATGTGAGACTGTGACATGGACAAACAATAATAGCTCTTTCGCTGCTACTCCTACTGAAAGATACATAAGACTATCCCGTTCGCTCATTTCCCCCACGCATCATGCCTTATCCAGTTAAAATACTAGATTCATGACGTTCCCATAGAAAATGGACCAGCCAAAATGAAACAGCCAATTTTTTTTTTCGCGATTTCGGGATTGGTCCCATAGTAAAAGTTGGTCAGTATAATCCCATAACCTCCGACACCAGATCACGCCATGCTTCTCGATCTTGTGATAGCTCTCGCCAGTCTAGTCCGGTGGCCGGCTGCATGAGACCTACCTGATAAAAAAAATCTACTCTGAAGGGGTAGCCGACTTTTAGTAGTTTCAACTGCTCTTGGTCGGCCGGGGCTTAACTTGTCAAATTTTGTACAAATGGCAAAAAAGTGAAAACTCAAAAATTCATCAAAAAAAAAACCTCATCGAAAAATAGAATGAAACCTAGGATAGGATAGGGTAGGATAGCTGCCTTTGAGGACAGTATTAAAAAGTGGTGGCCGACCACCTTTTGGTCGGTTTCATGCAGCCGGCCACCGGACTAGTCACCATGGCCGAGGTTGAGCAGGTCTTGAGCTACTACGTCGTTTCAGCGGAACATAAACAATATTTTTCCAAATACCTATGTGTAATAGTAGTCTTTAGTTCAATACTGACATACAGCTTACATCCTAAACCGTTAAAGGGAGGACCTTAACATTTATATATTATTCTTCAAATGGTGTAGACATCCCCTAACAGGGCTGTGGTCTAGGGTTAGAACCGGTGCTTGTTTTTGACATTTATAAGTGCATTGCAATATGCCTAAATTGAAAAATGAACCTAAACTAAACTTTCACTTTCACTACGAAAGGAATTTTGAATTCAACTCCAAGCGGGCGAGTGTAGTTGAAAGTTTTTAAAGACTTTTACACTGACAATATCTAGGGCGAAAACTATAATACTAATAACGTGGTAGACGGACGGGATGACCGGACGCCGGACGGACATTGTGTAAGGTAAAGTTATGAAATATAAAGTGAGCCAATCTTGTTCAGACATGTTCGAGAGTCGGTCCACTTTATATTTCGTCAACCTTACACTGAAATTGATTTGTTACATGTTTATATTTGTCTAATATCGACTGGTATCTTAACAACTTAGGACTTAATGTAAAACGGCTGATAACTTAAGAATTAGTAAAATACAATAAGCACGTGTTAGGTCTGTGTTATTGTTCGTTTTGTTTCAAAATTACCTTTGTTATCCAAAAAAATCTAACATGAATAAATTATAAGTAGTAAATATTATTGGAAATGATAGTTGCTAAAACTTGTTTATTGCGTCCCTATATCTCGTAACGTCCCTAAATGAGAAACTGAGATGAAGGTCAGTGTTAATTTTCAGATATGTGTATGAAATCCGTAAACAGCATATTGTATTGTAGTTATTTATAGACAGTTACGGGTCTGCGGCGGGTCCCAGCGCGTCGGCCGGCTAGACTCGCCGCTCGCCGCTCGACTTCGCTGGTGTCTATTACATAACTGGCACTGGCGGCGCGGCCGATTGATCAACCCTAAATTAGTGGGTTGCAGGGGACACGGGCGCGCGGGGATGGTTACGGCAAACTAGGTTGGCCGCGGAAGCACACTAACCCCTAGAAAACTAGGGGTGCGAAACTCCTCCCCCTTTTCTGGTCACGGGAGCACAGCGATTGGTCCGTTCGCTTCAACCGCTCGCCCCTCACCCAGATTACAATCGGTGGGGTGCGCTCATAGAAATAGTGCTATGTGCTTGTCTATGTACTTATATACTTGATAGGTATACATAATGTATAGGGACCCTAATCCGTGACATTGAAAATTGGCGTCGCGGGTGCCCGCGTCTAGAGCTTCGGTGTCGTAATTGTAAACAAAGGGGCTAGGATAGTTTTATTGCAGACTTAGAAAAGGGGTAATACACAGTGAATGTTTTCTTTTAACAGCGGCTATATCGATATCGATAAGATAGAACCCTCATTTGATGCTATTGTGCGGTGTCAGAAAGTGACGTAAGGTAGGTAGAGTCACATAATTTCGTCCTTATCGACGGGCGAATGTAATGTGATGAATGAGGCTTGATAAGCGGGGTAATAAGACCACTGGGGCAAGACAAACACTTGTAAGGACCCTTGTTTCTCTAGCTAGCCCCGAGTGAAATAAACTATGTTTCTCTTACCCCAGATGTACTTAGGTAATTCATTGGTTGAAAATGAAACAAGGACTAGATTTACGTGCATTGTTTTCAAAATTAGATTAATCAAATGTAATCTAGTCTTGATTAAAAGCTCGCTCGATTTAAAACTTTTTAGCGTTCTCTTAAGTGAAACATATTTCGGCAGGTACCTATATATATTTCCGTTTGTAAACCTTATAAAGAACAAATTCAGGCGGCCCATATACTTGTTTGCCGCCGACGTAGTATAAAAAATCATTTATTATAAAATAAACTGTCACGTACATTTTTAAAACTCATTTTACTCAATATTCAGATAGAAAACAACGCAAGTCTGTTGAGGTTTGCAGACTGTTACTTTTCATTCTCAGTCCTTGTATAAAACTACTTGACTCTGAAAGGGATATTTGATAGACCTTGCCCCAGTTTCTAGTATTTTCCAGTACATTCCATTTACTTGTGGAATTTTGTATCTACTCGTACATTTATGGTTTAAGTTTTCATAGTAAATAAACATAAATTACAAACGTGGATGTAATACCCAATAATAAGCATACTGCATACCAGACCAATATTGCGAATACGTACTTAATTCCTTTAGTATTTGCACAACATGATTTATCATATTCTGAATTCGGGATGGTTAATTAAACTTTACAAAACTCTTGAAATTACTACTTATTTAATAAATAAGCATAAAAGTATCATAATCATGAAATTAATTGAAAACTAACTTGATGGCGTATATCAATGCAATCTTCCATAATATTTGATTCAGGTGATCTTACTACAATAATCAATTAGATATGTGTTTGTTCGATGGGGTAAGAGCAACAGATACATAGTTTAATTTTACGTGGGGCAAAAGGAAACAAAATGACAATACCATGCAAGTGTTATTTTTACTTATTCAATTTACTTAAGTGTTAAACTTTCAGTTTTAGCATGGTTACTATGCGTGTCAAATTGCGTGTTATGTAAATTATCCTTATATGTTATTGTTAGTACTCATAATGTACCACCAAACACCAGGAAAGTATTGAAATCAAACAAATACTATTTTATCATTTTAAAAGGTAACGATCACTTGAAAAAGCAAGATCATAGTACCGTAACGTACTCCAGTATTTGTCTCAACGAGCTGTATCTATACAAATCCTAATGACGCAATAAAGAAACTTTTACTAGAGTCTCCGAGCACTGGAGCACCGGGAACATTCAGCCACAACGTAATTTGTAGCAGACGTTATTAAACAGTTCAGTCTGGCGAACTTTCAGGGCTAGGATGTATGAAATAAAAGGACAAAGAACCTCAACAATTGTTGTCGCTATCTCGTTTGTTTTGTATTTCTCTTTAGGCATTTGTTATACAATTTTATCTTTTATGACTTAACATTTGTATGAAACAAAAGTTAGCTTGGTCTTAGAATGCTGGTAATTAACGTAGGTACTTCTACGTGTTTTCGACACGGCGCTCTACTTCTTTGTCTTGTCTGTTGTTGAAAGACTAACTGGCCTAGAAGTAAATATACTCGTCAGTATAGTATACAGTTTGCCCGTCTACCGTAACCCTACGTTTCGTACAGTTGGTCATCACTAGAGCCTTGGTTCGATTAATTTGAAGTCCAACTTCAAGGCTTGCGTTGCTCAGGTCTTGGAGCTTTGCCTGAAGTTCTGCGTCGGAAGGGGCATAGAAAACGATATCATTGGCGAAGCGAAGGCTTGATAACTTCCTGTCGCCGACGACCACTTTTCTATCCTCGCAGGATTCTGAGCAGATTCCTTTCTAGAGCCCAGCACTGGGCTCTAGAAAATTTATTTTAAGGTGCTTGTGAATAATTTTCTCACTGTATCTTGAACGACAGACCGGATGACTTAAGTTTAGCGTCTGGTGAAGGTACTATTGTTGTATACCTATGTCGGTGATGTGTGTTTTGTACGGGTCTGAATATACCGGGTGTGGCCTGTAACATGAGCAAATAATTAAAACATAGATTGTACTCCTCAAACGGTGACACTTTTGTTCAACAACTTTTAAAAATTATGAAGTATTTAGACTCCCTATTTTTCATACAAAATAAATATTATCTTCAATGGACGCCATCGCCACGCCATATCATTGTGATTGACGTTGCTTGTCACGCCTTAACATAACAAAATTCGCAATACATTGCGTCTTAGAATAAACTTTAAAGTGTATTAAAAATCAAACCCCAAGTTATTTTTTAAAGTCGCTGAACAAATGTTGGTCAGTATGAGGAGTACAGCGTACTGTTTAATTTTTTGCTCATATTACAGGCCACACCCGGTATTATGTAGGTACATATATCCATTCATTTGTTTATGTCGCTGTATTTCTTGCCATCTGCGTCTTTTAGGGTGGAAATATTTACCTTTCGTTATTCCGACTTTGACTTTTCTGAGTGTACTTTTACTACTATTAATGAATATGCTTCAGGTATTTTTAATTCTACTGAAGTAGGAGAGGGAAAAAAGTAATGAATGTAGAGACTGACATATAATGCCATATGGAGTTTGCTATTTGAATTATTTTGTACTTGTAAAGGTTTATCTATTAAAATTATATATCTCGTAGTCAAGTGATTCTTTCTTGTTTTTGTTTTTGTGTGTTCTCATTTAATATTCAGTTGACTCCCAAATTTCACAAATAGTTATTCTAAATGTCAAAGAGTCATGTGTGTACCTAATGCAAGTAAATAAGTTTTTATCTGCGCAAAAGGTATTTTTACGCCATTTGCTGCGTTTTATGAAACGTGGGCGGAGAATGTCAGTATAGACCATCCCATTTTACGAAAATAAAATCAAAATGCAACTTGACAGTCATGTTTATTCTTGTCATATTTTTCTTTTTCTTTTATTCAATTAAAATTTCAATTTTAGGACATCACAAGTAAAGTTTTCATCAAAAAAATACCATTGGCATGAGGAGACCAGAAGATCACATCGCCGTGTGCCTGCTATACGGCCACAATTCAAAAATTTTAATTTTCTGGATTATTGCAGATTCGTATTCAAAATTGTTCAATTTACGACCTTATTTCGAGAGCCATAGCATAAAAGGTCTTTAAGAGCCTTTTTCTCACAAGTGGCCTTATGGATTTGACCATAAATTGTCAGATGATTCCCTGCAATACAGCCACTTGCCAGTCTACCGCCTGCTCCCGCGGCGTTCGCACGTGAATCTGACGGCCCTTTTGAGTTGTGGCTATATAGCACACGTTTTAAATGAAGATTTTGAGTTGCGTCCTAGAAAATAATAATTAGATAATGTATTATATATGTATATAAGCTAGTTACACATATTATCGCGTACAGTGATCTTGTTCCTATCAAAGTTGATAAAATAAAGGGATTTTAACAATTTTGGTGTTTTTATTTATATTTGCCAATAATTTTGTGTTTAAATTTGGCCGCATCCCAAGATCTTTAAAAAACGTGTCTGCAATACGGCCACAACTCTAACTACCTGCCTTTCGGGCCTTGTGTCTTAAAAAATATACATTTCTTTTAAAAAGTGGCGTGGTCATAAGGAGGGTTATGTCATTCCGAGTAAAAAAAGCTAAATTTTAAATTCATAGACCTAAAACTAAAGGAGTAAGATCCTATTAAACACCCTGAACTATACTCTCACAACTTTGAGACGCGATTTCTCGAAAAAACGGTTTTTTGAGATGTGGCAGTGTAGCAGGCACACGGCGACATGACTAGACAAGTCCTTAACATCAACATCGGCCCCAAAAGATCGGGCAGAGGTGTACCCCCTACGACCTGGATGTCCGTCATAAACAAAAACCTTAAGAAAGCCCAAGTATTTAGATGTCTCGACGACCCAGAACAGGTACGCCTGGCGAAGAATGACGAGGAGAGTCGACCCCAAATGATATGGGAAAAAAATGCAATTGGCTCTCTCAATCCGAATTTAGTTATATTTTCGTTTAGGTCCCACCAACTAGGTACTTAATAATATAAGATCAGTAAGACATTATAGACTAAAGGTGACATTCAGATGGCAAATGAAGCTGCATTATAGCTGTGATTATAGTTAATATTCAACCGGTCTCACATTTATCAAGGAGCATTTTAATATATCGGCAACAGAAATACATCATCTGTGAAAATTTAAACTGGTGACAAACAGATGGACGGACAGACGGACAGCGGAGTCTTAGTAATAGGGTCCCGTTTTTACCCTCTGGGTATGGTACCCTAAAAAGACAAACATTTAAAGTTTAAATACTCTTATAATAATGTCGCGTCCATCTGTGTGCACAATTGCTTCCAACATGCGCTCGCGAACCCGCCAACTTTGTCTGAATGAAACTCCGAGACTTTCGTTTTCCATACGAGTCGCTCACATGTTCGCTTTGCATTTTGTTTCCAGCTTTTTCACGTGACGTCACACGTGATACGCTAGTGAAAATAGTAAATAGAAAATAGCTTCATAAAAATCTTGATGTCTTTAGGTACTTACTATAAAGGTTTTCGTAAACTCTCAAACACGTTTACGAGTATACATTTGTACATTGTACATGGCAGCAGCACCTTATGCGTTGAAAAAATCACTTGTTTCAGCTTCAGAATCGTATAATTCTTTCTAGACATTGTCAGTTCTGTAGTAGGTTCAATAAATAGTACGTAAAATTAGAGAAATACTAAGCTCCGATTTTCTGTATCAATAGAAATGTAACAGAAAAACCATAGTGTATAAAACCATAGTGTATAAAATTTAACACCATTTTATTCAATTAAAGAGGTCTAACCTTAAGTTGAAACCATTCCGCATTAATGTAAATGACCGTATGTTTCTTGATTCTCCATTAAAAATAATTGGCCAAGCACGAAGTCAAGACTACGGTGTTCAGAGCACCGTTCCCTTTCTCTATACGCCTTACTAACTCTATGTGCTCTATTGTGAAAAAAAAAAACACAACGACAGTGAAGAACGGAATTCTTAATTTGAATTTTTTCAGATAAACTGCAATAATAAATATGATTCTTACTGGGCACATTGAGATAGTCAATTGGTTGGAAAGCCCGTTCGAAATTTAAACTTATTTGCAATATAATAAGGTTGTATTTTGTAGATCTCTCTCATACTTATAGTAGGCTATTCAGAAAAAAAAAATATCCCACAAAAATAAGCAAGCAGAATTAAACTTTGTATCAAAGACATAAGTCATAAATTTCAATGCCAAAGTTTTAACTAAGGATCTTTCTCGCTAAAACTACTTCCTAATATGAAATGACCAGTGTAAGCATCAGTTAGCTAGCCCTAAGCAACCAAAGATCAGGCTGCAGTTGAAAAACTAATAAAGATAAAGTTAAGCTGATAATTTTCCCGCCGTCTCCATGCTTCTTTAAGTTGGGTATTGACTGGTCAGCTGCCTGTTAGCTATAGTTTTCGCGAAAATCGCCAGGACAGAGGTGAAAATTTTTGTATGAAAACGTGCAACTTTAAATGCATTTTTTATCGAAACTATTGCACTCTAAAATGAAGTCAAAATCAGTCCATCGACTCAATTTTTTGCAAGCTTTCTAATGGTACCCCACACGATACTTACAAATAAAAAAAAATTCAAGCTACCCCTCTCAACCCCCTAAATTTCCCCCTAAAATCAGAAATAAGCAGTTTTGACTTATTCACAGTGTTAGTGATGGTACTTGCCATAACTATTCCAAATTTTAGGTACCTACATCAAACGGTCTTTGAGAAAAACGCATTTAACCGATTTGCAAGACCGAAGTGATCCCATAAGAGCACCGTGAACAAAGTTTTGTACGGTGCTCTAAAAATCCTAATAATTTTCAAACATTTTCAAATGTTCTTAGGATCCTAACAGCCAGTGTTCTTAGGGATATTCATACAACATTCATCAGTTGCACTGTTGTGGTTTTTTTTTTATTCTAACTTCTAGACAGAGCTCTACAAACCAATATTTACTTAGAATTTATTTCAAATTTTAGGTGTTTGCCGCTGTATTAGAATAAATATTGTGTGAAACGGTACATAATTAGGTCTTAAAATTATCGGGCCTGTCTTTACAAAACACAACTTCGTTTCGTTTTGTAACTTCAGCCCTTGAATTTTAAGTAACCTTATTATGTACCTGTTGCACAACATACTATTATCGTATGAAAGTACAGAAGCCTCCATTGTACATGTACCTGGTCCAATCTGGGAAAGCTCTGGGAAGCACTTTTGTGTATATATAATTGTAATACAGTAAAATCCTACTACGTGTTTAATAAATTCATGTTAAGATATGTCAGTATGTAAGATAAGATCATATGACTGGACAAGTCCTTGACATCAACATCGGTCCCAATAGATCGGGCAGAGGTAGACCCCCTACGACCTGGATGTCCGTCATAAACAAAGACCTTAAGAAAGCCCAAATAGATGTCTCGACGACCCAGAACAGGTACGCCTGGCGAAGAATGACGAGGAGAGCCGACCCCAAATGATATGGGAAAAGGCTAGGCGAAGAAGAAGTTAAGATATGTCAGTAAGTTTAGGGTTCTAAGTGCATATACACTATAGTGCTACGCATCTTGTAAGGCATTTTACTGTATGTCCAGACTAAAACTTATATTTTCATATCAAATTTTAATTTAGTTAAAGTTGATAGCAATGGTCATGCGCATTTAAACGGACTTGTTATTGTTATAAAACATGAGAAAACGGTTATTTTAGATTATTTCATATAACTGTACTTTAACTCCTCGAATTTAAATTGAGTTTTAGAAGCAGAATACTGTATGTGGGCTAGTTTTTAAGTTTTATTTTTCGAAATAATATACTTTAGATACTAAATAATATCTAGAATAGTAGGTACCTAACAAATAGTCTGGCTAATGAAAATTGAACCTGAAAAAAGGTACAACTTTTATTAGCCAGACTCTAATAATGTCAAATATACAGGATGTCCCATAAGTGACACGTCACAGTGACACTGGAGGTAGACCAGGCCAAGAGGACCCAAACCAACTTAACATGATCCCAGTAAAAGTGGCACGGTTTTCGAGTTATTGCCAAGTTAAGGTTTTTCATGAATTTTGACCGTTTTTAACATTGTTAGTGCCAGTGTGCACTCGGAAAGGTCTCGAAGTTAGTTTTTTTTATGTGTACGGCATCATGAAAAGCTAATTAAGATAACAAAATAGGTATTTTATCGATAAACAATGTAAAATACAAAAAAATACTGGTTTAATCTTGAATTAAATTCACAGCGAAACATCAGTTTCGACTTTGACCACCTGTCGTGAAAAAAAATTACTAGAAAAGTAATGAGCAAATAAAGTCAAAAAATTGAGCATGCTATGCAGATTCAAAAATGGTATAACACATGTACCTTCGTGCAATGGAATAGGAATTATTATCATCTTTCGAAAGCCTCATAAAAAATAAGTGAAAACTAGGAAATCTGCAATCCGTTGCTACTTTTAGTAAAAATAACGATTGATGTTGAGATATCTAATTCTGGATTCAGAAATAAAAAAACGCCTATTCAGTATTTACCGAATGCTTAAGAGAATGAGATGGAAAATGGTTATGTCCCTTTTTAAGGATATCATTGAGTTGATAAAGGTTCAAAGAAAATAATACAGGTTGAAGTTGAAGAAAGGGTAGGTTGAAATAATTTTACAATAGGTGCTCGAATTGCTTTTCTCCGGCTCGTATGCATGCTTGATACCGTCTTGTAACACTTCAAGTTAATTTTCTTAAATTAATTTCGGATATGTTTCGTGCTGCCTCGAACATGCCGTCGTAGTTCCTCTTGGGACCTTATTGGGATTCTGATTTCTGATTTCTGATAAAAAAATCTAATGGATTTAGGTCCGGGGAAGGTAGGCCATGCCACTGGTACCAGTCGGCCGATCCATCTTCTGGAGCTGGATTCACAGCAAAATGGCTGCTCAGAATACTACGTTCGCGATGTCCGCGACCACCTCACACAGAAATTCCCAGATGGATCAGCCGATTGGGATCAGTGGCATGGCCGCCGCGTTCCCGGACCCATTAGATTTTTATCATTGCTTGAAAGACAAAGTTTACTCCGTGGCAATAAGGTACTACGAAACTACGGCGACTACTAAGAAGAACTACGGCGGCGCATGTTCGAGGCAGCACGAAACATATCCGAAATTAATTTAAGGAAATTAACTTGAAGTTTTACAAGACGGTGCCAAGCGTGCATACGAGACGGGGAAAAACAATTCGAGCACCTATTAATAAAATTACTTTAAAAAATTGATTAAACTTCAACCTGCAGTATTTTATTTTCTTTGAACCTTTATCAACTCAATGATATCCTTAAAAAGGGACATAACCATTATCCATCTCTTTCTTTTAAGCATTCGGCAAATACTGAATAGGCGTTTTTTTTTATTTCTGAATCCAGAATTAGATATCTCAACATCAATCGTTATTTTTACTAAAAGTAGCAACGGATTGCAGATTTCCTAGTTTTCACTTATTTTTTATGAGGCTTTCGAAAGATGATAATAATTCCTATTTTATTGTAGAAAGGTACATGTGTTATACCATTTTTGAATCTGCATAACTTGCTCAATTTTTTCACGTTATTTGCTCATTACTTTTCTAGTAATTTTTTTTCACGACAGGTGGTCAAAGTCGAAATTGATGTTTCGCTGTGAATTTAATTCAAGATTAAACCAGTATTTTTTTGTATTTTACATTGTTTATCGATAAAATACCTATTCTGTTATCTTAATTAACTATTCATGATGCCGTACACATAAAAAAAAACGAACTTCGAGACCTTTCCGAGTGCACACTGGCACTAACAATGTTAAAAACGGTCAAAATTCATGAAAAACCTTAATTTGGCAATAACTCGAAAACCGTGCCACTTTTACTGGGGTCATGTTAAGTTGGTTTGGGTCCTCTTGGCCTGGCCTACCTCCAGTGTCACTGTGACGTGTCACTTATGGGACACTCTTGATTAATAAAAAAAATAAAAAAACTGTGCCTGTAACCTCCTGTGTATCATTTTATGTTGTTCGAAAAACCTTGTAAGACAAATTTGCACACAAAACCGCTCCCTGTAAAATTACTAAAATGGCACTTACAGTGATATAATATATTTCTCAGGAACGGAAATAAATATTATTATCAGTGCCACGAGAGTGGCATGATATGCGCTCAATGATTTGAGTAGCCAAGGCCGTGGCGCGTCTCGTCCAGGATTCGAATTCGAACTGTAAAAATCTTAACTTGATTTGATAAAAACTTAATAATGTACGCAGTGTTCCTTCGAACCGATATACATAAACGAACGAGCCGGATATACTGCGAGTGATGCCAAATTAATAGCAAATCAAGTTAAGATTTTAAACTTTGAATGGGGCTCTATATATCCTTCATGCAGAGACACATGCAGCGGTAGCATGTTTTGGCAAAATTAATAATAAATATAAATTATTATTAATTGATCTTGGACACGGCGCGGATAGTCCGCCGGTTCCTCTCTCTGCAGCCCTGACCACCGGTAGCTTGGGCCTTGCCCCGCTGCTGGCGGCACCCTAGGTTAGGTTTTTAGAACCGTACAAAACTATGTTCACGGTGCTCTTATGGGATCACTTCGGTCTTGCAAATCGGTTAAATGAGTTTTTCTCAAAGACCGTTTGATGTAGGTACCTAAAATTTGGAATAGTTATGGCAAGTACCATCACTAACACTGTGAATAAGTCAAAACTGCTTATTTCTGATTTTAGGGGGAAATTTAGGGGGTTGAGAGGGGTAGCTTGAATTTTTTTTTATTTGTAAGAATCGTGTGGGGTACCATTAGAAAGCTTGCAAAAAATTGAGTCGATGGACTGATTTTGACTTCATTTTAGAGTGCAATAGTTTCGATAAAAAATGCATTTAAAGTTGTAAGTTTTCATACAAAAATTTTCACCTCTGTCCTGGCGATTTTCGCGAAAACTATAGCTAACAGGCAGCTGACCAGTCAATACCCAACTTAAAGAAGCCTGGAGACGGCGGGAAAATTATCAGCTTAACTTTATCTTTATTAGTTTTTCAACTGCAGCCTGATCTTTGGTTGCTTAGGGCTAGCTAACTGATGCTTACACTGGTCATTTCATATTAGGAAGTAGTTTTAGCGAGAAAGATCCTTAGTTAAAACTTTGGCATTGAAATTTATGACTTATGTCTTTGATACAAAGTTTAATTCTGCTTGCTTATTTTTGTGGGATATTTTTTTTCTGAATAGCCTACTATAAGTATGAGAGAGATCTACAAAATACAACCTTATTATATTGCAAATAAGTTTAAATTTCGAACAGGCTTTCCAACCAATTGACTATCTCAATGTGCCCAGTAAGAATCATATTTATTATTGCAGTTTATCTGAAAAAAATCAAATTAAGAATTCCGTTCTTCACTGTCGTTGTGTTTTTTTTTTTCACAATAGAGCACATAGAGTTAGTAAGGCGTATAGAGAAAGGGAACGGTGCTCTGAACACCGTAGTCTTGACTTCGTGCTTGGCCAATTATTTATAATGTGTTTATATGTATTTTTTATTGTGTTGTAAGTGTTTTTATATTTTACTTTTATACTCATATTATAAATAACCTAACTTAATACGAAAAATAAATAAAGAGAATGATATATATTATATAAGTAATTCAGAGGCTATCTGTGTAATGGCGCGGTTTTATCACGATGCCGGTGTAGCTTCACTAGATAGCGTCACTTAGGTGGGGTCTAGATCAACTTAGGGTAGTATTTGTCAATGTATTGTTTATTTAATAAACAAGACTAAAAATTAAATTGTATAATTATGTTAGAGAATATGTCAGTATATCCAGTATAACAGTTTGTGGCGTTGTTAAATTAGAGTGCAGCTTAACTTTTTGGACGCCAATGACCGATATAGCCGCACCGCAGGTTCAACGCCAAAGACCGATTAATCGGTCACAGACCACAGAGCAACATAGACCTACGTGCATATGCATAAAGTTCAATTTCAGTTTTGACACTTCGGTGACGTGGCGTCTGAGTGACAGCTTTTGTGTTTGACACGGCGTCGAAAAGGTTAAAAAGTTAGATGTCGAAGTCATTCTTCTGTCTGTATAATATTTTACTGGTCGTTTGCGGGAACGGTCCTAAGAGCTATCCTGTATAACTTAACTTAAATTTGTATGGCTAAAGTACGGAAATGTTAATATATTTTTCCTTTTTTATTGTGGGACGTACCACATTTATAGGCTAATGTACGGCTTTGTAAATAAAAGTATTAAAAAAAAATAAAGATAAATAGGTAAATAATAATAATTAATATTTACCTACATTTCATTTCATTCATTCATTTAATTTTCAAATTTGGTGTAGGTACTTTAAAAAACAAAAAGTACCCCTCTCACCCCGTAAATTTGCCCCTAAAAAGAAATAAACGATTATGATTTATTCAGAGTATTAGTGGTGATTCACGTGAAACGTGAGAAAAACGCATTTAACTAATTTGCAAGACTGAATTGATCCCATAAGTCCTCCGTGAACAAAGTTTTGTACGGAGCACTAAAATGGAAAATATGAGTGAATTGTAAAAAACTTGTACATACTTAGTTAAGAACCTGTAATTAGTGTAAATTGATTTCATTGTGCTACGACAATTGAGCCATTTCTATTTAAGTTATGTTTTGCGTATGCTATAGACTTACATGTGTATATGAATTAAGTATAAATACAATACAATTTACATGGTTAATTTTCGTAACACAAATGAATCAATTAAGACTAATTACAGCTACTTAATTACGTACACATTTTTTGCAATTCACTCATGTACAGACATCGTAAATTTTATAGCATTTTCGGTGCAGCGGAGTGGTGTTAACGGAATTGCTATAAACAATTCAAACCTAATTATTAATTAGCGTAAATTACGTTACCATTTCAGTTGGAATTATCTATACCAATTCCGTTAACACACCTCCGCTGCGCCGAATATGCTTTAAAATTTAAGATGTCTGCTCATGCAACACCTACGTTATTAGATGATATTAAACGTATTTTGGATGAGCTGTTCATTTATTCCAGTTAATTAAAAACCGACTGTAGTGATACCTACACAAAATATAAAAATAACATAAAATTGAAATTTATTTTTTCAATTTATACACGAAAAAGCACTCATTTGAAAGTCACCAGCGTAGTTCATTCCGGTCTTTTATTAATAATGCTAAGTAATTTTATTACACTGTTTTACAATTTTATGTCCTTAGTAATATCATTTTATTGCTTGTGTAAAGGTAGCCCTTTTGTTATTTCTTAGCAATCTATTTTAAGCTAGGCACAGGTAAAAAATAACATAAAATTATTTTAGATATAAATTAATGACGTCATTAACTGCTAGGTACTTTTACCTCACAATTATCAATTCTAGTCTATTTGCCTGGGCGGTATTCAGATTTCACAAATCACATAATTTCATATTAGGTACTATGTATGACAATATTTTTTCACAAATTGAATAGCGTAATTAAATAAGCTTAAAAAATGTGTTCAATTTTTTTTGTGTTTTGCTATTTTATGCTATATCTGCTCTAATCACGAGCTCCTCCGATCCTTACAAAAGGAATGGAATATCCCAAGTTTTCAGATCGTCTATTCCACTACCGTGAAATATACAAGGTACACATATGGAATATGTAACAGAATGAAATGTAAAAAGAAACCTGGGACACTTTCTCGCGATCTTGTGATTTAAAAGTAAAAAGAAACAGGAAATAAATTATTTGGTGAAATGGTCTCAATTCGACTTGATGGGATCTACATATATTAACATAAATAGTTAATAGATTAGGTAGATATTTTTCAGCTGACTCGGGGCCCGATTCGGATTTTGAAATAGACATCTAATAGACATCTTTTAGACATCACCAAGATACGATAACGATATGTTTAAGATCTAACCTGTCAAATTTGACATTTGCGCGATTGTGGAGATACTGTTGAACGATTTCCACAGGATATGACTAAGAGATCCAATTCACATCTAATAGATATCTACTCTATCTAACGTAAAAGTGACATTGGTTGCCCGAATTGCGCTGCAAAAGAGAACTACATAGTTGATATCTAAACTATAACGTATCTAGAATGGATCTAGTACCTACGCTTCGTCTCTTGTGAATATCTTGAAGTTCGAATACGGCAGTCTGTATATTTAGGAATGTAACCGTAGGCGCAGGTGTGTTATCGGTAGACGTTGCTATTTTTAGCAGGACATGACAGGCCGTACGGATAGATAACGTATCAAAAATGCACTTGACGATTTGCCAATACCTCGCTGTAGCCATTACTTTATAAAATATCCTACAAGAAAAATGTAGGCTAATCAAAATAAATAATCATAGTAACACGTCATTTATATTTTTAAATTGAATTTGTAGTTTTCTTCTTAGATAGGAACCTGCTTTTATTCACTGAACGAATTAATTTCTTAAAGTGTGGTTGTAAATTATATTATTTGGTTGTTACTGGAACAGTGTATTGAACGCATATAATAATGGATACGACATACATATAATATAAGTAACAGAAATTTAAAAAAATATGACTAATTAGTTTGTGAAAAAGATTAAATATTAAAAAGCACATGATGAAACAGTGTCTTTATCTTGATACCTAAATTCCAGAAAGTCATCTTACTCTATAAGTTTCAATTAAACTCAAAACGTAAAAAATGGAATAAGATCTAGTATAATAAGGTAACTGTGAGCGCGATACGAGTTTGTGAAAGTTTCGGTTTACTGCGGTTATCTCGAACCGTAACCGAAAATCATCTCAAGAAAAGAAGACATAATTATGCGAACACGTCTATTAGGTTTTCGGAATGAACGCTAATGTGTCTGGCGGCCTACTTTAATAATACCTTGCTTAGACGTGTATCCGAATGATTGTATATAAACTGCATTCAGGTATCAGGCACTTATGACAGTTGTTTCCATATTTGTATATGATTAAAGTTGACAAAGACGTATGTGCCGCTATAGTGTAAGATGCCTTTTGCCTTGATAGTGGAGTTGTCTAGACTTACTTTTTGGCAAACTTTGCAGCCTAAGGTCACGTGACATATATTGTATGTGCATAAATTTGTTTTGCATTTATTTTAAAACAAAAATAAATAAAAAGAAAGTTTATAAATGCAGGTGTGCCACAACTATTTTAAACCTCTAGATTTATAATAAGATTAATTAATTGCACTTATATACTAAAATTCTGTATAGTAAAAATTTTAGTAATTTGATTGTACGAGTATGCAGGTCGGTTCATATTCATACATCGGTTCCCAAACTCGTATCCACTATTCTATACAATTAGCACGGCGACGTGGGTACTTAAGTTAGGGCACCGACTGTACCAATTAAATATATCCAGTTCCAGTTAGCCTTCGCCAATCAAATCTAAATATTAAAAAATAAAACGTTATTAGGGTAAACTTTGGCTATTTTAAAATTTAATATTCATCTTTTAATTTTATAAGCAGACATTAGCACCTCCAGCACCTCCTTATGGATGCAACTGGGAATGTACCTACTATGATAAAAGTTTAATTTTTTTTAATATACCTACTCGTTCATAGCCCAGAGTGAAATAGGGATGATGACACATGTTGAATTTTATAACAAAACCTAGTAAAATAGATAGCAAATGACCAATTTATCACAATAATGTGGATATTAAAATAATATATGGAAATAATACAAAAATACAGGACCTGACAGTTCCAAAATTTAAGTTTTTTTTAACTTCCAAGAAGGAAATAAGTAAGGATACCATTCTATTCCTTAAATTTTATCCAAAAAAGATTGTATAGCAACTATGTACATAAACGCAATATATCACCGACAAAAACGCAATTATCTTGTTTTTTCCATACAGTCCATACTTGAAGATGGACTCTCAGTGACCTTGACGTCACGGTCACTTATCGTTTTGTTAGGGGCGTTTCGCGAGTGAAGTACGATTGTCAGATTTTGACTATCATTTCTGACTTTTGTATTGCTTTATTGCAATGGGTCCCATATAGACATTTGATCCTAAAAACAAACCTGATCGATTGATATCGTAAATGAAAATTTGTCATCTAGCCTCTTGCCCGGAAGCCTAAGAAAACAAAAACACCTTATTGCAGGCTGCGGTATTTGGGCACCACCGGATTTTTATGTATTTTATCCAGTCCCGAAGTACAATCATCTTGAATTTAATTGAACTGCTATTTTGCGCGTTACCTATTAAAACACTGGCTAATTTTAAAGTTTGACAACTTCATAGAAAATATAAATGTACAAGAAAAAAGCTTTGGCCATTGTGTGGGTACAAATATACGCATAGAAAAAATTACAGCAACGTCAAAATACACAAAGTGAAGTTAGGCCCCTACACCTATCATGTAAAATCACTGAAGGCCGAAATAGCTACTCTTAATATACTTACGCAACAAAAACCGTGTGAATAGACTAAAACGGTGCTAGACATTGACGTCATCTCTTGATTTTAAGGCCTAGCTTAGAACCGCTTTCGCCAGACCCGGCTAGATTAGGCTTTCGAATCCTTGTTATACGACGTACGACGGCAGACGCCGAAATATGCGTTCGTCGACCTTTGCAGGCCGCCGGCCTTATACCTGTCTAGCCTAGTCTGGCATTGAGACTATAAATACCTAGGTATATTATGTGTGTATGAGCGTTTCTTTTATTTTTTGCCATTTTATATATTGTGACCTTTTTTGCCACTTTTGAGTTATTTCTAGTCAGGATCGCGTGCCCTTTTCATCCTTATAGGAGAAAAAGTGTCCTAAAATTTCACACTAAAATAAACTTTGGGACATTTTTTTATCCCATTAGGATCGAAAGAGCTCGTGATTCTAAGTAGAAATAACACAAAAGTGGCAAAAAGATAACAATATATATAAAAATGGCAAAAAATAAAAGAAACGCTCGTATACCTAAGTATACCTACTGTGCATCAGCACAGTAGGCATTTTTAGCATCATTCCGTTTAGTTCTAGAACTTTTAAATTTAAAGGAACATATTTTTTTACTGAATATTTACCGAACAGATATAAATAAATACCTGTATAAACACGAAGCGGTATTATTTTATTTTTACACATTTTTTATGATTTCTAAATACAGGACTTAATTGTTTAGATAATTATTTTGTTGTTGAATGACTGTCAGACTTAAGATTTTAATATTGAAAAAAGAAGTAATATTTAGAATTAGGACCAATACAGTCGATTTGAATTGACATTTTGTTTTTCAAATACGGCTAGAACCAGGGTTAGGACTTAAACCCACAGGTTACAGCAAACAGTCAGTTACCATAAAATCAGAATTTAGCTATAATTACACTTCGGGGATTGCGATTGACTTTTAGAATTTAGATAAATTTGTTTTAACGAAAAAAATACGTACGTGTATTGCAAAAGCATATTAGGAGTTGGGGTTGTAAGAACCGAGGCAGGCGTTCAAACCGCGGTTTTTGCGTGCCTGCCGCCGTCTGGGGCAGTTGTTAATGTCATCGCGTAACGAGTGAATGCGATTGTTGAATTCACTTTATCTTATATAAGTATGAGCTCGAGATTCGTAAAAATTACACGTAGTTGGAGATCGCACTTATACTGGCTCACCTGATTTTCTTACTCTCGGTATGCTATAGGAATACATTGCTAGTAGCCTTCGTTTCACCCGCTGCCCACGCCCGCCGACGTCACCTATACTATTTCAAAACAGCCTAAGGTCGTTCCTGTCAATATTACATAGTGCTTTTCTTAATAGAGAGATAAAGTTTGCAAAGGCATGCATTTTTAAACAAGCTAATTACTTTCCATGCGTTAAGATTTTTTTTAATGCTATACAAGCTCATTAAGCCTTTGAATGTTAGTAATAGGTTAATGTTTATGGATCTAACATTGTCCTTACGAAAAGTGAGACTTAACTTGATTACATAAATATTTTTATTACTCTGGATGTCGTTATAACTGAATATTACACACGTATTTACAAGAAGTAAGACCGTTTTGAAAATCCTCTTAAAAAAAGTTAAATTAAAAAAATAACGATATTTTCAAACACAAACTAGTTCTCATTTGTAACAATTATCATCAAAAATATAAGGCCATATAAAATACATAAAACAGTTTGAGCACGCGAAAACACCATGGTCGTAAAAAATTGCGTCCTTCTTTTTTTTCCAGATTTAGTAGTTACCTGTGAATTAAATGAACGCACGGCGAGACACTTGAATGTCAGAAGAGGTCGCGTGAGGAAAAAAAAAGATGTCTATGCGCTTTGAAGTAGACGTACAAAAAAATTGTTCGAACTTGAAAGTATTCTATTCGCTTACCGAGCGGAAGCGTGGCGGATAGTTCCGGCAAACCAGTCTTAAATTCTTTTTCGAATATACACAGTTTATGAAATCACTTGTCGTGTATACACTGGTTTCCCCCGTCCTTAAGCCGACCACTGACTAACAGTCCGCCGGACGATATCGGCCGGTCAGTTGTTTGGAACTGTAAAATTTTTGTTCTAACTGACAGGCCGATATCGTCAGGCGGCCTGTTAGTCAGTGGTCGGCTTTATGTTCAGTGAGCAATGCGAATCCACGGCCTAATGCGGGGGCGCCGACGGTCGCGCTGCAACGAATCCTAGGATTGTTTTAGCTATTCTACAAGCATGACGCACTTTGTGTGGATAATTTATAATTGTATATGTGCTTGTGTATGGCATATGTTCAAAAACAAACATATTCTTAAAGTACAAACATAATCCTTCTTCCTCGCGTTATCCCGGCATTTTGCCACGGCTCATGGGAGCCTGGGGTCCGCTTAACAACTAATCCCAAGAATAAAGTACAAACATAATGTTTAATTATTTTTTCGCAATAACAATGGCACTTGAGCCGTAGTCACTTTTTAGTGTTCCGTACAAAACTTTGTTCACGGAACACTTATGGGATCACTTCAGTCTTGTTTTTAGTCAACGACATCTTTTTCAGTTATTACAAAGTAGTGTTTTCTACTTTAAAATAGAACGTATCATAATAATTATGTATAAAAATATTTTATTTGGTCCACGGTTGTCAAAACACAAGTTTGAGACTGCTAAGTACAACAAAATGAAAACCTAAATACTATCTCGCTCAAATCTAGAACAGCCCGAAGCCCGACTGCGGTAATGCCTCTATCTTACAGAAGGTCACATAGGAAGGTCCATAATAACAGTACTACCAGCGACTAGGAAATGCTCAAGACGGACAACCCCCATAGGCACAACACCCCCGTCCCTCTCGTGCCTGTATACTATTTTTCAACTTTAGCTTTAGGTATACATATAAAATCTGTCAACTATTGACATGTATGTCTTCTAAACTTAAAATCTGATTTTCGTGACCACTGTTACATGCAAAAAAGGCACATTTTTATTTAATGGCGCCTTTTGTTAGGGATCAAAATGCTTTCTAAATAAATAATTGAAATCTACTTTTGTGACTATAACTTTAGTCAGTAAAGTCCAATTTTACGTTTTGAAATAATAAATAGCAGTATGGTGGCAATTTTTTATACGCAAATAACTTAAAAGTTAAAATAACATGTTAACGTCATCTATCTAAACATTGACGATTCTCGCGGCGTTGTTGTGAGTCTTCTTTATTTACTAGACTGTGGCACTACTTATAATTGTTATGACTGTATACTCCATAGTGTATACTCCTATTTATAATGTTGTTTCTGATGGTAAGTTGGGTTGCAAGAGAATTCCTAAAGGTGAAGTTCGGATTCCGACTACAACATATTTCGCTGGATTTCTGGAAATGCTTGTGATCTGATCCTAGATCCTGGATCGTGATATTTATCTTGCGTGTAGTGTCGCGTTTGATATTTATCGCGTCAGTACGCGTAAAAAGAACGCTTCAGTATTGACCCGATCCGTATTGATGGTGTAGGGTGTGCTGTGATCCGGCCTAAGATACATAAGTAAATATCATGATAATTATCACAATATTTATTGACGTGTAGGGTTCGCCATAGGGTACGGTATTAACGTTTACAATCAGACAGGCCGTTCGCTTGCTTACTACCGTCGTAGTATAAAAAGTTGGCTTAAAGCCTGCTGAATTAATAATGAGCTATGAATAATTGCAGCAAAAATGAACAATAGCTACTACTCGCCGGTTTACCTACTTCAAGCGCCCCACTAGTGACAACTGCAAAAGGTGCTAAGGTCACTGTCTAGACATTTGCTTGTTACAATGTTTTATCATCTTATTATTTTTACCGGGGTTCCGTCGTATAAAAGTTTTAATTTTTTTTAAATGCTAATGTTTCCAGAGTTCCCAAGGATATTTACGTCGGACAGGTTAGTTACGCTATTTAAAATTGTGAACTACTTATGCTAGTTTTAGTTTAGTTTAGTCTAGAATAGTTTTTTATTTAGATTCATTGTAATTTTAAGATGTTTTTATTTATTGTTTTTGTCATGTTTTTGTACCTTATATATAAATAAAACCTATATGCTTACGATACAGTGCAGTGTGATGTCTCTAAAAGGATTCATACAAAACAACGGTCAACTGCACAAAGGCGTCTATGATTACGCATTCGGTGTGCAGTATCCTTTCATATCTAAACACGGCTCGATCTAAACGGCTTAGTCAATGATCAATTAGGATCATGTTTTAATTATTAGTTAATATTTTTATTGATAACTGGGTTAAAACAGGCAAAGTTAATTTAAGTGCCATTGGGATAGCATCGAAAGTGAAAAAACTCACTTTTTGTAGATTTCTCTTATCTTCTTCGTCTTCTTCTTGTTAGGGGCTATATAAGGCTCCATAGCCTATGTATCACTGCGACCATCCCTGATCTATTGTGATCGCCACCTACTACAACTCTCGATCCAAACCTGCAACTTCAAAGATTTCTCTTATATTTATTGTAAATATTTCCCGGACCTATTACTCTTTGATCTCTGTTTGGCCCAAAGGTTAACTAGTAGAGAATGCCTTCTGGCATTAAGTTCGCCTTTCGTACAACTTTTACTGTGCAATTTTAAATAAATAAATAAAATAAAACCAATACCTACTTGTATAATGTTAGATAATGCCCTCCCAAGTGCACCTTCTTCTTTCACCTTTTTGTGTAATAAAACATCATTTTATTTTCTATGAGTTTGTCTATGAAGACATCGCCTAGTATTTAGTCTAGAAACTTGTATATCTGGTTGCAAGAATACAATCTTTAAGAGTTAGCATTAGACGATATTATAAACTGGTCAACGACATCAAATCTAAAAATAACTTAGGTAGCCTAGAAAGTAATCTAAAAAGTAAATGTGAAGGTCTATTCAAACTTTCAACCTCTCAACTTGATATAATATTGATTTGACACCAGATACACCTACACCGCCGAACTCTATTTATGCGTCATAAAATTTTGTACCTATATATTATCTTGTTTACATTGTCTAGTCTATTTAGGTGTAAGATATTAAGTTTACATTTTGTGGTATGAATATTATGTACTAATTCTATAAGTGAATAGAACTATAGCCAAGTGTTTCTTATTTACAAGATCTTTATTTATGTAATGTGTAGTTTTGATACGACCACATATTTTTATATGATCCAAAATAATTCAAAACGTCGCACTCACACAACTCGACGTCACAATTGATAGAGTTAGACTAAGAAAAGAATACAACGATTTTGATAGCGCACGCAGTGCAAGTGTTATTTATACGTCATAGTTTCATAGAAGTTTGACGTTTAAAATAATACTTGCATTGCGTGTGTTATCAAAATCGTTGCAGACCTTTCTTGGTCTAATTCTAGTTATTATTAAATAATTATGTAGGTAGGTACACAATAACGTACTATACTTCGTTTTTTTTAGCATTAGAAAGAACTTGCAAGAAGGTAAGCGATATTAACATATCTTTTAATTGAAAAGCGCTTTTTAAAAATCAAAAACGATTACTTATGAAAGAAGAAGAATATACATGATCGTATTAGATTCATAATTGTTACATATTTGCCGTAACTTATTTTTAAAATGTGTTTTTCAATTAAAAGACACATCAAGATTGTTTACCTTATTTCTAATGCTAAAAAAAACGAACTATAAGTCGAAAAAAAAAATTACCATAGGTGGTATTTTAGAGTTGCAGGAATTTTAAATTTCTGTCAATAAAGAACATTTCAAATAGACATTTCCATTGCGGAAGTTTGCCACAAGAAGGATTACGCTCTGGTAGTTAAGACTAATTTATACATTTCTTTCAAAATTGTTTCATAGCACTAAAACGTACCTTTCTTTTAAATTTGTAGTGAAGTAAGTACAGATGTAATGCATAAATATTTTCCTTCGTATTTTCACGGAAATGTACGAACGTGTATTACATGCTATTTCAGCCAGTCTCGATACAAAAAGTACTGAAGTACTCGACTGAAGTAGCATGAAAAATACGAACGTTTCCGAGAAAATACGAAGGAAATCAATTATGCACTACATCTGTATATCATGTATATCATCAATACACGCTGTATACATTTTGACTGCAACAAGTAATACTTTGTTTACACGTCCTTCAAATTTTCACACGTTATCGACACGTGTAACATATCTGCCTAGTAACGATAAAACGTTGTATCTGAAAAACCTGCAATTTTATCGAAATATTGTTTTTATCTAAAATCGGCCGTAAAACTTGTACCATTACATTTTAAAGACTTTTTCTTATGTTGATAAATTTAGGTAAGGTGCAGGGGGACAATTTCGACTGCGGGATAATTTCAACAAATCGAAATAGCTTCCATGTTTTACATTATTAACTAGAGTGTCATATAATTGTCCAGATAGCGAAAATGTTGTGTTGTGTGTGTGACTCTAGTAAATAATGTAAAACATGGAAGATATTCCATATAGTTAATATTATCCCGCAGTCGAAATCCCCCGGCACAAGATTTTTGTGAAATGATTTTGATTTAATATTTACTTAGGTGATTTAAAATTAATATATTTGGTTTTAGTTTAATATATGTATATGTACATAACTACCTATTTAGGTTAAGATTTTTATGTTATATATTACTATGTATTAATGTATTTGATGTCAGTAAATGTATGTACTATTTAAAAACTAAATTGGATAAACTTAGGGCATTTATTTGTGTGTTCATCGCCAAACTATTTATATAAGTAGTTATTTGTCTATATACGTATGTATTACACCGTCGCCTGGTACCCATAATACAAGCTTTGCTTAGTTTGGGTTGTTGATCAACCTAGATCAGTGTAAGATTGTTCCTAAATATTTATTTTCATTTAATCACGTTATTTAGTTATCGTGCGTCTCGCCCGCATCAAACATGTACGGAGAAGTACAAGCGAATTGCATGATAACTAACATGATTTCCGTGCCGTTCCTCGTGCCGCCTAATGTACATTAGTATGTACAGTCAGATTCGATGGAATGTCAACCTTAATTAAAAACAAAGTAGGTAGCATTTCATTTGTCTCGTAAAATTTTCGAACAAATGAAATTCAAGCTAATTGAAAATACTTACAACAAGATTCTAATTTCCTTGGCTATAATTTTGTATGGTGGGCGGCACGAGGTTAAATATCATTCTGATATCACGTACGTCCGAATTGGCCTGATAATTTCAACATGGCGTTGAACTACTAACTTAATTCATAGACATGTGCAAATACCTGAACCCGTGAGGCTATTGTCCACTCTCGTAGTTTTTTTAACCACTCATTTGTAAACAATGCTCTTGCAATTAGTGATAATAATGCAGTTTATAAAAATGCAATTAAAAGTTAGCATTTGTCAAGCCACTCAATTTTTATAACTTCTTGACATTATTACAGATGACGTTCGAGACAAATTGCAACAATGGCATAATGTAGATTGGGTTAAGACTGAGTTTTTCAACTTCTGATAATAATAATAATTAACTAACTAACTAACTATTTTGACTCAGCGATCGAAAGAGAATCTTGGCTTGGAATAATATTTAAATAGTGGTAAATTTGTTGGGTGGAATATGGGGATAAAGATACCTCGCAAATAATTGTAGTTATTAAACTTTTTGAGGTTCACATGCAATATTTCATACTGGTAATAAAACCTCAAATGCTATCTATATGTTCAACCTGTATGTTACCTCTTTACACTTGAACCGCTGAACCGATTTAGATGAAACTAGCGACCCGCCCCGGCTTCGCATTAGTTAACAAATTATAAACTTAAATCTTCCTCAAGAATCACTCTATCGATATGTGAAAACCGCATGAAAATCCGTTCAGTAGTTTTTGAGTTTATTGCAAACATACATACACACAAACAGACGCGGCGGGGGGACTTTGTTTTATAAGGTGTAGTTATTTGGTATGGATATAGTTTGATGCCCGAGGAAGGACATACGAAGTGGACATCAACCCACGCAGACGAAGTGGCAGACGGACTAGATAGTAAGTATGTAATAAACCCCGTTTTTGTCAATAAGTAATAACTGTTACATCCTCTAATGAAACAGAGTAGATTTATGTCACAAACATTTGTAGATTAGAAGAACATAGTCTTAGTTCACAGCAGAGCAGAATAAGTGGTACTGATAGTCAAGGCAGGCCTCCGTCACACGCTCAAGGCCACGCGCTATATGCCTACCGCTCGGCGTATCGTCGACGATACAACCGACAGAGGGCCGCCGAACGCCCGCCTGAACGCTCGCACCGCACGTTTCCCGCGCTTACGCTTCGAAATGCCGAAACCACGTAATTATTGTGCAGTAAATGGGTGTAAAAGTCAAAAAATAAAGGAAAAAGCCTATAATAAAGATTCATCTTTTTATGGCGGGCTAAAGGTCCCACCTGAAACGTTTAAGAATTATATTGAAGGGTTAGAAAAAGTATTTTTAAATAATTTTGACGACGTAATAATTAATCGGCCTGGTAGCACCGTATTACAACTTTAAAAACCGTTGATTTTCCGTTGCTTTGCTCCTGAGTATTTATTAAAATTATTTACGCAATTTAGGATATTTACAACTATAAAATTTAATAACAGAGAATTCCGAGAAGGGAAAAAAATATAAATCATTATATAAAACTAAAACATATTTGATTGAGTAAGTAATAAAAAATATGGTTGATCCGCAACATTCGTTCTATTACAATAATCATCATAGGTAGATGCCTACAACCCTAGCGCATTCTTACGATGACGCGTTAGCACGTGACTCGCACGGCGGGCAACATAGTCTCGACTCTTTGTGCGCGTACTTATGGTACATTTCTTCTTGTCCTGAGCAGCAGGTATTATTATTAAGGTTTTGTAGGCTATTATAGAGTAGGTATTTTCGCTTTTGTTTGGGAATGAAGTATCTGTTACGTAGTAACTATTTATTAATCTGTGGTCAAGGCCAGTTTTGGGTAGAAACAATATATATTTTATATTTTGAGATATTGACATTACATTAGACAGTAATAGGTTAAGTATACATATAATATTATGTCAGTACATATGCAACCTCCAATATATGTCACATTCGTTTTTTAGGGTTCCGTACCTCAAAAGGAAAAAACGGAACCCTTATAGGATCACTCGTGCGTCTGTCTGTCCGTCTGTCACAGCCTATTTTCTCCGAAACTACTGGACCAATTAAGTTTAAATTTGGTACGCATATGTAAATCTGTGACCCAAAGACGGACGTGTAACGTAAACAAATTAATTTTAAATATGGAGGCCACTTTTGGGGGGTAAATGAGAAAATTAAAAAATAAAGTTTTTCTAACTATATCGTGACATATCAAATGAAAGAGCTCATTGTGAGAATCTTTTTTATAATTTTAGGATAAACAGTTTAGGAGTAATTCAAGAAAATACGCAAAAAATGACCCCCCCCCCCTTATCTATCTCAGAAACTACTGGGTCTAAAATTTTGAAAAAAATACACAAAATAGTTCTTTACCTAATGACAGGAAAATCTATTAGAAATGTGCAGTCAAGCGTGAGTCGGACTTAATGTACGGAACCCTTGGAACGCGAGTCCGACTCGCACTTGGCCGGTTTTTTTTAACAATGAATTTTCCAACAAAACAAGAATATGTGTACAAAATAAAGTTGTACATTTACCCTGTATACTTTTATGTTCATTAACAAAATGACGAAAAGCTACTGTTGTTCAACATCATAATGTAGGTACTAACAGAGCATTGAGCTGAAGTTGGCCATCATGCATCCAAAGTTAGGGGTTTGCGAACTTGAGTATTAAGTAGTGTAGCGAAAACTGAACTAACGTGAGATGTTGGCGCTTCGTCAAAGTACGTTTGAGTTTACTGTCGTGAACTTGTATACATTATTTTTATGTTTTTATTTTGATAAAACTTTGCTTTTTGCTTATATTACCTAGACTAGGTATATCATGAAATAAATAAAGCATTCTGTAGGTATATTATTTAAGTACATAAGTTTGTAATCATTTGGCGGTCAACTTAGGTTTTAAATTTAATACTCATAGTAAAATATGTGCTCTAACTTTATGACGAAGACAAGGGTATAAGAAGGTATGCATAAACGAGACTACGGAGACTGCTTACCATCAGGCGGACCGTATGCTTGTTTGCCACCGACGTAGTATAAAAATATGCATAGTTTGTAACTATTTCCTTGTGGAAATGGTAAAATTGTTGATACAATGCACGCAAAAGCAATTAAAACTGGTCACTTTGTAGGACAATTTCCATTCAGTGACAGATTTTATTTGCCCCCGAGTATATATTGAGTAACGCTCGACTCTCACGCAGCCGATTCTCGGAAGAAGGCTTACCTACCGCCTTCCGAAGCCACGTTTTGCCACCCACTGGATGGGAACGTGGCAACTTGGCACGTACATTTGACTACACGTTAACCTATATCCTTGGGAACCGATTGCGTCCGTAATGAGCATATCAGCGATTTTAAATATATTTTACGTTTTAGGGGATAATGTAATAAGCGACATACACTTTAGGAATAGAATATTCTCCTACTAGTCAAATCAGTTTCTTTTTTAGAAATGTCAAAACGATTTGATAATATGGAATTTATATGAAAACTGCTATAGTGACGTCACGGTCAAATCACCTACTTTATAGTTCTATCCAATTTATTAAATTTAGTTCATAAGTTATTTATTTGTCTTTTTACTGTCTTTTCTGAAATAAATTAATCTTTCATTTATTAAATTGAAATTGTGTCAAAATATACCTTTTATCTTGTGCTTTATTTCACGCATGGCGTGAAATTATTTATTTTAAATACAGGAAACATGCCTATAACATACGTGTAGAGTCCATCTAAGCTAACTTTGCACCGACTTGAACTGAACAAATCTGAGAATGTCATTATAAACGTCACATTTTCATAGAATATTGATATTAATGATGGCATTGCCACGCTTTGTCATTACAAATAGGTACCATGCAGCGTTAGTTTGGCCCGACTCCAGTCAATTTGTTAAACTTTATATTTCTCAATTGAATGTCATAGTCTGGACACTAACACACACACGGTAACACTAGACGTAAATATCTGGGTGACCGAGCTTTGTTCGGAAAACCTATAAAAACTCAAAAATGCGCGGTTTCCCAGAGATAAGAGATATGATCGATTTTTTGACCCGGAAAACCTCTATATAGCGTTTGTTTACATATATATATGTAAACAAGAATTGCTCGTTTAAAGGTACAAGATAGATTATTGGAATTCTGTAAAGTAAAAAACCTGGTAAATATTCTGAAAACGGACACTTCAGAATATGGAGATTTCACCTCAATCTTTAAAGTTCTAAATATCGTGATCTTAGTTAATTGTATTGTATTAAATAAAAATAACTTATATGACACAAAACGAAGAAATACCTAAATATAAAGTTATACATTTTAATTCTTAATCAACTATGAACGGCATGTTACATTCATCAGAAATGAAAGAATTTGATTATCTAATGTCATTGAAATTGAATCGCCTAACCGTATTTTTAAATGCCACAATTATTGCAACTAGCATGTAATATGTACGAATTACTTCTAAACCAATCCGATACGGTGGATACAGCACATTTGATTTCTGGGAATATTACACAAAATATCACTTGACCGGTGTTGCGTTTCTTGCAGAAACGTTTAACAATGATTTGACGACGAAGTAATACAATTAAATATACCTAAAGTAAAGCACAGGTTTTAGAGACTTATTATTTAGTACATTGTTATTATAAAGAAAGTTATGTAATTTATACGCTATTTTAAGATTTTAAATTGGAATAACAAAATTGTTAAGTTTTGGTGTGTTTTGTTGTTGTTATTGTTGTGAAATATAATTAAATAAAGTATATAGTTCGCCTTTGTACTTCTTACTAATTGTATTAATTTTATTATGTTTTTTGTACAATAAAGAGTTTACTTTACTACTTGTTTGTACACTACGAACGTTACGTTTTCTATGAACGGGTTTATTCTATAAATGAGTTTGTTAAATGTACATAGTAATAAAATTGTAATTATGGTTGTTGTTGGATAATACTTGTAAATAGGGTAAGTCTTTGTATCTCGTTGGATCCTTAATTTATTAACAATCCAGCAAAAATACACATTATTTTTTGCATGCTTGTGTAAGTAGAATATGGAGAACTTGTAAATACTATATTTATACCAACCCTATGTAACCCGTATTCCGCAAATAAAAATTCATTCATTCATTCATACATTAATTCATTCATGAACGTAATTTCCATGCATACCTACTTATTTTTATACAACATAGTATATTAGTCCGGGTTCTTATTTAGCCTAAACTACGAGTATGTTCCCATCCGGCAAAAATCATAAAACTTGGTATGCATGTAAGTTAGCTGCAGAGATAGCTGACCCCTCCTGCATTAAACTTGTTTGCAGGGGGGGTCAGATATCTCTGCAGCTTACTGTACATAGCTTATACAAGTATAAAGAATGGAAGTAGAAATAAGTGGCCAATTATTCCTTTCCCCCCATCCCCCTTTAAAAAGAATCTCTAGTTTTTTGAGTAGGTACCTTATCATCTCATATTTGTGTTATTTTAAGTGCAATATATTAATTTCAATTTCATAAACAAACCACGTGAAGCAATGCTCCTTAAGACACCTTAAGGTGATTGATGCTACCACAGTTAGTTTAATTAAAGGCTATATTGTCGAGTGAACAATCTAAACATCTCACTGCATCACCCAGTAGCCGGTCAATTTTCAATTACCGTAATATTATCTAGGGTACTAACTTTCACTCATTCGAAGGCCGCGGGCCTGCATTCGGTTACAACTGATACACATTTTCTATTTTTAGGTTTAAGTCAATTTAGCTATAGTCAGACCAAGTATAGTCTGCAGCGGATTTAGCGGATAGCCCACGCAGTCCAAGTATTATTTTAAACGTCAAGCTTCTGTGAAATTATGACGTATAAATAACACTGGCACTGCGAGGGCTATCAAATTCGCTGCAGACTTTTCGTCGGTTAACTCTAATGTAAAAATTAAAATTAGGGCCCTGCTTGACTTGTGTTATTAATTATTTACCCCAAATCTACCCCAGGGTCAACCAAGATGACAATCGTTTGTCAACAAACGTCAATAAAAAAGTTAAAATTCATCGAGATGATAGATGTGACGAAAAATCACGCCTTCACTATACCTTATTTAAGTTTCGATTGGTTTTATACGGGCTGATTTATTTATGTGATAAAAATAATTAATGATTCAGCCTATATACGTCCCACTGCTGGGCACAGGCCTCCTCTCATGCACGAGAGGGGTTGGGCTATAGTCCCCACGCTAGCCCAATGCGGATTGGGGACTTCACATACACCTTTGAATTTCTTCGCAGATGTATGCAGGTTTCCTCATGATGTTTTCCTTCACCGAAAAGCTAGTGGTAAATATCAAATGATATTTCGTAAGCGTGATAAGCGGCGGTGGCGGGTTCAAATCCTGGCTCGTACCAATGAGTTTTTCGGAACTAATTATGTGATATAAGATAAAAATTCAAAGCAATCGTAAAAAACAGGTGTTTCATACTAAAGTTCAATCCGTCACAATTGTATGGATATGATGGTCGTGCTTGTCTACGCGACAGCGTGATAATACTGTGCCCATCACTTTCTCTCCCGCGGTGTTAAAAAGTGACGTTTATTTGATCACGTGGATAAAGCCATCCATAAATTCCAGAATACGACTGCTGGATTATTTTGTTGTGATTCCGGAGTTGCTGATTTAGTTAAAGTTGATCACAGAAATGAGTACAATCGCGTACATATATTTTGTATCACCTAGTAAGTATATGCAAATGCGGTTGGGGGTCGTGGGGGTTGTACCGGCCCTTATTAATACAATTTTTACTTTTTTCCCCATATGTGGATTATTCTAAAATACAGTCATTAAAAAAACCCCTTCGAGTCGTATTAAATTGGTAGTTAGTAGGTACCTATAGTCTGGCAAATCAATTTCGCCGGTAGAAAAATGCGCGAAATTCAAAATTTTGTACGAAAGTTCGACCCTTCGTGCCTACATTTTTAAATTTCCCGCCCTTTTCTACTGAAACAATGGGCTTGCCGGTTTTTTTCATGCATTATTTATTAGTCATTAATTAAATAGCTTTGTAAAACGTGTTCTAATCTGTATCAGTTACTTTAAAAAAAATATTAAAGTATATTAACATAAAATTACATCAAGTGCAAGCGGCAATAAATTAACGCGGAGTCATTATCCGGGGTACTTTCACTCGCGGAATTAGACAAAGCGCGACCCGGGCTGCAGTTTCGGTGCAAGAACAAAGACCTAACTTACATGAGAACTGAGGTGGTTGTTTACTTCCAATTAAAAATATGTACCTGGGAATTATTATGAACAAATTTAATTAATTTATTGTAAAACGTGGTAGCGTTTTTTTTTAACTGTTGTATTAATTATTAATAAATTATCAGATTTTTAAGAAAACTGGCATAAAATAAAATGTGTATATTTAAATTTATATAATTATGTATGTTTAAAAAATATTAAATATTTCTTTATTTGTTATTTTTTTACAGTCTCATATTAAAAGTATGCAAGCATTAGTAACACTATGCTATTTCTGTTTCTGCAACATGGTGCTACGAGATTTCAATAAGCGGGCGAGTGAAAGGCGGCGGCAGTGCGCTTGACCGTCTCGGCGCGAGGACGCAAGGGCGCCGTGCGTCTTGCCGAAATTATTCGGGGCTCGCTGCACAATCGATTTTTCCCGTCCGATGCGGAAAATTCTTCGGGGCGGGGCGGGTGTAGCGCGGCAGTCGGAGAGGGGGCCGAGGGGGGCAGGGGGGCAGGCGGAGTGCAGCGGGGCGGTGCAACGCGCGCCGCCGGCCCGGCCGTCGTCGGGCAGACAGTAGGACGGCAACGCCACTGCGAGTCGGTGACCAAGGCGCGAACAGCGCGCTCGCACCGTGACATGTAGCGCGGCCGCCGCGCTCAGCCTCGCGACTCCACCGTCGGTGGCGGCGCGCCGATGCGCCTGCCGTCCCGCGCCGACGACGCCCGCGCCGCCGTGACCGTACCAACGCGAGTACCGAGTGAATCCTTCTCTTGGACCTGAAGCGAGCCCTTCAGCCCGACGACCGTCGGATGGAACCCCGAGTGCGCCGATTCGCATCAAGGTTAGCTGAATATTTGAATGTGAGTGTTGTGCACCGGCCGGCCAGCTCGCGCACCCCTTTAACCCCCTGATCGCGGATACATACGACACTGTAATTGACTATAGGTGGGCTCGGAACACGTGAAAGGGTGACCGCGAGTGACTCATATGAATTTCCACAGCCAGATTGCGACTTATCTTTTTTACGGCGAAGGAAAAAATAAGGTCATGATTGTTATGATATAAGTATGTTTTAATGCAATTTAACTGTCATGGTGTCCAGACAGTTTATTTAAATATCTACGTGAGACTAGTTAAAAGTTACCTATAACTCTAGACCGTAACGGTGCACTATTGAAACTTTGGGTAATTTCCGCCTTTTATTGTTCGACAGTTGAAAAAAGTCATTAGGCATAGTCTGTCTGTCATGTTTTGGCGCGGGCCGGCGTCGGCCGCTGAAAACTCAGTAGAGCGATGGCAGGGTGCACTGTGAGCTCTTGATCGGTCTGTTTTAAGAATTTGATATTTGAAGAACCCTAACGTCCCTAACATTTAACTGCATTATTTACAATATTATTATTGTTTCAAACGTGTAAGTAACGCACTTCAAGCATTTAGTTGTGATTGACTCACTGCGGTGTCTTTTTTGCTCGGTCTCATGTAATTGTACTTTTGATAAATTAAATTGTATTTGTTTCTTATGTCTTATTTAGAATGCAATTTTCACGTCATGTTTTGATACTGTTTTTAGCTTTTTTCATTCTTAACAAATCCTTATATAATAAGCGCTGGTGGCCTAGCGATAATGCAGGCGGGTTCCTAACCGGAAGTTGCGAATTTGGACCCTGACGCGTACCAATCAGTTGCTTGCAACTTACAACTTATGTACAAAAATGTCATGAGATATTTAAAAGTTTTTCGAAGGAAAACATACATGACTAATCGGAGTAATAACAAATAGGCCTAGTTTACACACAGTCGCTTTTGTATAAAATCAGTGCCTGGACCAATAGTTGGGATTATGTTTCCAAAGCCGACTCCGGGCTAATTTAGTATGAAACCCGGAAAACGCTTGATGGAAAGGGGTATGTAATATGTAACGTAATGAGAGCTTGCTACAATTAAATAGATATTAGTTTGTAAGAAATGCGTTGGAGTGACCTATTCATGTTGTACCTGTCTGTGTTTTGAATCAAATGACTGTTTGTTTACTTACCAACTACTTAAAATAAAGGAACGGGAAAGAAGAAGAAATCAGATAGGTTCACAATAATGTATAAGACACCTATTACGAGATTCTGTAAATGGTTGGTAGGTATATACTTATTTATTTTATTAACTGTATTAATCTTTTTTTCTTGCTTAAAAGCTTTTCAGAAAACTGAAATATAACAATAATCATAAACGCTTTTTACCCGGATAATACTTATTTCAGTGGGACTAAATTTCCATAAATAAATAAATTAAGTTTAATAAGTCAGTATTGCTTAACTGTCTAAATCTCTTTAGGTATAAGCAAAACACAAAATAAAATAAATAGTACCTGAATGAATAGAACGCTTTTTTAAGCAAGTACAATTATCACGTGGATATGTCCATCAACCGGAGCTTCCTTACATTAATTACAACATAATATATGTTATTAAAATCGAATCATAATAATCAATTCAAAAATAATTGAATAGGTATTAAATATATTGTGAATAGGTATTGTTAGTATTCGATCTGCGATGCGAGATTGGATCCACAAATGTTTGACAGCAGTTCGAAAGGTTTTTATTCGGATTGGTTCTCTACGCAGCGCCGGCGCAGGCCGTGCTACGTTGTCGTAGCGTTTGAAAGTAGCTTTTCCCGTCTGTGCGATAAGCCGCAACGTCGTCGGTGGACATTTCGGCAACTTGTCATGTTTGACATTTCAATTGAAATATGCAGCAGCAGTTTTTGCCCGTAATTGTTTGTCTACTCGTTAATTCGTTAACTGCACTCCAATATACTGATTGCATACGAACCTATTTGGAGATAATTTTGAATTCGAAGAAGGTTTGAAGAATACATAAGGTACGTTTGATCCTGTATTCCCTAAGGAAACGAAAGAGGTGTTACGAGTTAGTACCTATAGTAGTGTGCTTTTTATTTTATACATAGGTCAATCAGATGACACTGCAATATTATGATGACATGGAGCTGATCTGATGATGGAGACAGGAGGTGGTAATGGGAACTATCTAATTAAACAACGCAAACTTGTGTTTGGGGTTGTTAGAATTGCCTCGATAAGTTAGTTGCCTGTGAAAAGAAAAGTACAGTCAGCGATAAAATTAGTACCAAAAATGTAAATTTTTCCAAAATCTTATATCTGTTTAGTACGAACGTTACTTATATTAGTTGTCTTTATTGGTAGTTACAAAATATTTATTTACTTCCATTTGAGAATGCTCTTGTATGTGTAGATCTCTCGTATCCTTCCTTAGCATATTTTGTTTCACTTGTATAAATATCTTTAGGGTTCCGTACCTAAAGGGTAAAAACGGGACCCTATTACTAAGACTCCACTGTCCGCCACTATAACAACAAATACTGAAAAGTACGGAACCCTTGGTGGGCGAGTCCAACTCGCACTTGTCCGGTTTTTTTTACTTACTTTACTTTATGTTACTGTACATTCCTCTTCCACTTCCTTCAGTTATGATGTCCATTACTTTCTGAATTAGGTATTTTCGTATCATATAGGTATCTTAATTTATTTTGTGGGATTTTTAGAAAATATTTATTTCGCAATATAAACTGTATTCGTTGCATTCGCATTGCATCGCATTTGTTGCACCACGAAGGTGTGGATTTAACGAATACCATTTTGTATAATTAATCATTAACTTAAAACCTAACTTAACAGCAAAATTATACAAACTGAACGACCACACCAGTCTACTACATGAAGCATAAAACACTTAGATTTTATTCTAGAAACATTCTAGACTAGTATTTTTATAAGGTGATAAGCCGTCCAGAGAATGTCTTTATTCTCTCCCGAGTGGTTAGGTGTTGTTTGGTTCGGTCTATGACTTTAAAATCTAAGGCCGTTGGTTCGAGTACATACCCCACAATCAGATTTTCTGTCAAATAAAAACTTTTGAGATAACCGGGCTAATCGAAAAAAAGGACAGATGGCGGTCGCTTTTGCAAACGAATTAATTATTATGCCAATAGGGATGTTTCCTGTACTTAAAATAAATTATTTCAAACCGTGCACGAAATAAAGCACCAGATAATTATTAGAAAAACATAGATTGCAGCTATATTTAAACACAATTTGTATTTAATAAATCGGATTGAAATATAAAAAGTAGGTGAGTTTACCGTGACGTCACTATATTTGTTTTCATATAAATTCCATACTAAAAAATCGTTTTGACAGTTCTAAAAAAGAAGCTGATTTGACTAGTAGGAATGTAGCCTATTATTGTAGTTTTCAAATCGATAACACTCTTTTCTCCTTTACAATAGCAAAGAAGCGGAAAAGCGCAAAATTCGTGAAGTTTCCCGCTTAGTCCTTGTCAGTTTCGGAAGATCGTTGTTGATTTTGGCATTTGCTAGGAATACCAAGCTGTAGAAAATACTGCATACGTTAATATTATGAATGCAAACTGTGCGATACGGTACGTCTACGAAGTTGGCTTTGTGCGATTTAGAGAAACCTGGAAATTGCGAACGTTTACCGTTCTTAGCCGACATAGGACAATCAATTTACCATTTGATCGCCTCTAGTGAACTGTAGACATAATTAACTGATCCCTCATATAAATTGCATCTAAATTGTCATCATCATCATCATCATCATCATCATCATCAGGCTATAATTATTAGTCCACTGCTGGACATAGCCCTCCCCTAAAGAGCGCCAAAGCCATAAATTGTCATATTATAACCCAAAACACTGCATCACGCATCCAACGGTCCCTTGCGATCTTAACTAGGTCTACATTGTTATCGCCAATATTTCTTTGTATGGTAGGGCTCCAACGGCTTTGTCCATGGTGCTTCCTATAATAAAGTAACATTTTGAAGAAGATGAATGATTTATTTAAATTGTCCATGTGACCTCGACGCTTGTCCTTATTGTTCCCACACTGAAAATATTTTTGTATTAGGTTTTTATGATATTGATTAAAATTTATTTCTTTATTTTATTACTTATTTTCTGTTTGACTCTATGAGTTCGGCTAGGGAATTATTTTGTTCAGTGTAAGTATCTACCTACTAAAAACTGGGTATCTAATGTTCCAAGCCTTTGACTATCCCTAGCGAAATAGTCTCCGCACTACCTATCTGCTTATTTAGATTTTAGACACAGTGGAAGAATGCTAGTTTTTAAGCATTATATTGCTCTATTATATTGAATAGGTATACAAACATTTTAAAGAAACCGGCAACACTGAAATCACTAATGGTTAGAAATGTCACACAAGCCAACTTATTCGTGCTGTTCTGTACCTACGTTTGATCAGCGCAGCGCTTACTTACAAAAAGCGCACAATAAAAAAAAAAACTACATATTATCTAGCCACTACCACAAAGGGGTTAGGCGATTGCGTGACAGTTCTGAAGTTATGATACGAGCATGAGTCATGAACATCACGATGGTTTTGTGCATTTTAACCCTCAACAGGATATAGTATTCTTTATATAAATTTCAACAAAAATATGTATTGAATTAAGAAATTTTAGGTTCCAATTTGACATAATAGGATTTGAAATCGGACGGTAAAAATGTTCTATTACGTCAATGCATTATCAGAAAATTAGAAAACTGTACAAACTAATTACTCTGTAGGTACCTAGATACATTGTTGTACTTAATAAGTGCTAGATTATTATATATTTTTCAAAAAAGAAAATATTTAAGAAATTGAGATTTTGTAATTTTAGTGCTAGATTATTATACACATATTAAAAAAAAATACTTTATAAAATCTAGCATCCTCCAATTTGACATAATAGAATAGCATAGTTGAATTTGAAGTCGGACGGCACAAGTAAAAATGTTCTATTACGTCAATTCATTATCAGAAATTTAGAAAACGAAACAAACTAATTACTCTGTAGATACATTGTAGTACCTAATAAGTAATAATTACTAGATTATTATATATTAAAAAAAACTGCAGCACGTTATTCTAACATTTTATGCAAATGCTAAATACTATTTAATTGCAAATAATTTACTACGGTTTTGCATGAAGGGGCTTCATTGAGGCATCCAATAGTTAATTAGGTACTTATATTTAAATTGCACAAGTCTAGTGTCGTGGGACAGGAAAGGTGTAAACGATAACAAACAGGCCGAGCAACGCGGCTGTCCGCTTATGGATGTACCCTTAATTGTACACAAACTTGGCAAGGCCGCCGTTAGCTCACTGTTAAAGTGTTTTAAACAATTGTATAATATAATATGCCTATGACAGGTTTCAATAGTGTTTATATTTAAGGCATCTTATCACGTCTTATTACTTAGGTTTTAGACGTTTGTTGAGTTGAACTTACTGATGAAATATCTTGGAAGAAACTTTATCCTAGTTTGTATCCTGTACCTATCATAGGTCAAAGTTTGTTATTTTTATACATTTCATGACGACAATAAATATTTAAATTAAAAATATTTTATCGGCCTCCGCGCTTAGTCTGTTCCGACGAATATTTATTCCTGAGTTAGGTATGGATATTATCTATGTATAGGTATCTAGGTATGTATTTATCATACATAAATATGTATATCGTCGACTAGTACCCATAGTACATGATTTGCTTTCTTTGGGGCTAGGTCAATCTGTGTAAGCTTGTCCTCAATATTTATTTATTTATAATATGCTACGTTAATTATTGGGGCATTTTTGGGGTTCCTTGGCCATAATGGTCACAACGGACCTTCTAATAAATTCGTCATATCATGTGAGACGTATCTACCTCTAAGTTTTTCTGTCCGCAGGTTTTATTGTGACACTATAAGACGTATATTGATGATAAATTACATATATGTATTTAGAATATAATAGATTAATTAAAAGACAAACTAGAGGAAAGCATCTCCGTAACTGAGCTAAATGACCAATTTTGTTTTATGTCGCGGTTATTAAAACAGTCGTCACGTTCTATCATGTAAGTAAGTGTGTGGGTTGGAGAGTGATTGATGTTTTATCTACGGCATTAAACGATACAAACGGCATCATATCAGGCCCACATCTCGCTTTAAATTCATTAACAATTGTTATAATTGACGTACAATTGACGCTATGTAAGTCGCATAACTCCGTCCCTTAGCAATTCAGTTTAGGTCCTAAACATAATCGCAATAAGGACATCATGGTAGGCCCCAGAACCTTGTAATTCGCTTCGCTTTACGTACAGTCAGTAAAGGGTGGATTTCAAAATCCTGCGAAAACTTATGGTTCGGTCTTTATAAAAAAAACTAGTAGGTTGTGCGAGTTGCAACTTTTTTATATGTTTTTAAGAACTATTCTCTTCATGTTCCTTCAATTACCATCTCCAATAACTTAATAGTTTTTTTTATATAAAATGTTTTATGTGTCTAAAATCATCACCGTCTACCGGAAAAATCTGAACCTTATTGTTTGAAGTGAAAATTATAGCATACCTATCGTACGATTGCGATTTTTCTTTTACTTATATCTTTTCCATGTTGTTGTTTAACACATGGGAAAATATGCAATAATTCCTTCACCGAGAAAGTACATTTAAAAATATTTAAAATTTTGTCACGAATATTCGTCAACACCGTCATGGTAATGTCAATGTGAGCTTATCTCCGTGTATGAACAACGAAATACCGCTAAAGGTCCTTGCCCTATTTTTCACTTTAATATAGAATGCCAAAAATGATTTCACTATAAAGTCACATCATTGAATCGTGAGAAATATTACGAACAAATTTGTAAAACGTAGTTTGTCACAACAGTGCATCATCACCGTTATGCTTTGGTTTAAAAAAGTTACAAATGATATATTAGAAATAATTATTGAGATGAATGGCAAACTACATGAAGTTTATTGTGTAGCATAGACATTAACTACTATTATTCGTATTCTAGAAATAAAAACAAGAAACTCTCAAATCGTCAACACCATACCCATCATCACCGGGAAAAAATGACGACCGGTGATGATTTCATGTGTATGGTGATGACGGTTCTCAGAAACTTTTCTAGATATTTTGCTATAATTCATTATGAAATTAAGCTGTATGTTTGAAAAACGTTCTCTATGTCTTCTAACACTATATAATGTCTACCTTATAAATGTAGAATAAATGTAGAAGAAGATATGACTATTTTTTTCACACAAGAGGATGGTTAGTTTTAAATAACATTTTGACTGAAGTAGGCAAAATTTAGGTCACTTAGAACTTAGAACATACAAATGTTTATTTTTTATTATCTAATAATGTAAATCGTGCAACTTTAGAGTCTGTAATTGCATGTTAGTCGTGTTAAAACAAAGTATTTAAACAAGCAACATATATTAAGTTTTAAGCGACCATAGGCTACGGTACTGGCTCACTATCGTAATGGCCTTATGTTTTTTGATAATATTATATTAATTGATGTATATAATTACAGCAATTAATAATTATACCATTGGGTAGTCACCGGACCCAATACCTAACATTTTGTAACTTATGACATGCATTACAAGTAGGGGTCTTGCAACTTATAAAACACTGATTATATATTAATGTTTAGCTATTAAACAATATATATATATGGATTTAAATCATTATAGCTATTTTTAAAGTTAATTTATAAAACAACAAAAATACAAACTTCTGCAATGAATCAAATTATCAAAAAAAAAGTCATCATGTCAGCCATAAGACGTCCACTGCTGAACATAGGCCTCCCCCTTTGGGGGTGTATGCCATAATCGCCACGCTTGGCAGGCGGGTTGGCGATCGCAGTCGAGTACACCGAATTTGAGGGACGCTGCTGCCCGTCCACCGGTGGTCTTGGACGTAGTTTAAGGACATACCCGGGTCAAAAAAAAAGTAATATATCATAAAAATTAAGCTCACTGGTAAGCCAGCAATTTTATAATATTAATAAATACCAAATTATGCAGAAAATAAAAGAAGATGCGGGTTTAAACTGATAATAAGAGTACAATATTGTTAATATGATTTAACATTGAAAAAACCCAAAAAAATAAATGAATACATAAATTGCCTATTTCTGAATATAAATTATTTAAAATTATACAATAAAAATACTTGTTATATATTTATTTATATGAATAAAATGTATTTTTTATAATTTTCTAAAATAATTTATGTAGCTAGTCTTATGTTCAAAAACATGTTATTTGTAATGTTTATTAAAGTTCTAAAGCCTTACAATTAAAAAAAGTTTTTGTTTTTTTAATACGTTTTTAATACATATATAAATTAGTTCCCAAATCGTCATTACCGTACATGCAGTGTCATTACCGTCTATAAAAGAGTCATTACCATACCATGATTGTCATCACCATCTTGCGTTTTTATTTTCCGAAAGCGATAACTTCAAATATAAGCCATAGATGATTGTATAAATACCATAAATATCCTCAATATACAGCCCCCTATTACTTTACCCAGCTAGAATCGTGTTAAATTAAACATTTTAAAAAAATATTTTTTTGTATGGTGAAATTTTTGGTGATGAAATCCACCCTAAAACGTTTGGCTTAGCACCCGTGCATACAAATTTGTACATAATATGGAAACTTTTTTGTTGTATTTTATTTGTCATTAAATGTGTTCTTACAGATTTTACAGACACAATGACAAATGCAAATCGCAATGGGTCGTAAGTTCAAATCCTGTGATGACTAGACTTTTTTGAAATTGCTGATTTTGATGGTAATTTCAAATAAACGCATTTGTTATTCTTTCATGATTTTTTTACATGTAAAAAAGTTGTCTGATCCGATATGTAATTAAATATATATTTTACAAAATATTTTATAATCGTTATAAAATTCTATTCATTGTTCGAAAAAGTAACGGTTTTAATGATCAATACATATTGACTAAGTATTTATCAAATATTTGGCACATAAGAAACAACCTAGGTTTTTGTCCGTCTATTGCAGTTGTTTTATGAAATTAAAGTTATTCATAGTAGCCATTATTTAATTAAATAGGCAACTAGATTGTTAATGTCTTGAATGGCATCAATACCTGTAGGTATGCAACAAACGTTATATTCACAGGATGCCAAGAAAAAGTTGCGTCAACTTAATGAAAAGAAATTGTTGGTGGACTTATTTCTTATAGTTTTTTGTTTTATTTAACTTATTTTTATTTTATTAGACATCAGTATTTACCTACTTCCGATTGGAAAAATAGCAAGTAACCTTTTGTAAATCGTGACGATCGAGCCTCCCGACTGCCCAATGGTCCTCTACCTCCCCTACCTATGTAATATTACATGAATAAATCACATAATAAATTGTGCTGTTTCACAAATGTAGACGATTGATGATTGAAGAAATGCAATTGGAAATCGACCTTACAGAAAACTCAAAGTACGTGTAGCTTTGGCCTGAAAACGTCACAAAGATCTTATTCGAATAGATTAACAGACTTTTTATGAACAGTCGATGCGAAATGTTCTAGATGGTACTAGAAGTATAAACACAAAATCAACAAATATTTCTGCTAAAGCGTTCAAGCTAACCGTCCAAATTCGCAATTCAGGTCACTAAAACTAGAATGTTTAGGAGGATGAGAGCATCGCATCGCGGGTGGGTGCAGCGATGCTAGGTCGCGTGGCATTGACGCGGAATTCATCCGCGTATATTTCGGGCATGGCAACTGTATCTGCAATCGAAAAAGTCCGCCGTCTACGCACTCATGCAAACCGCACTAACACACACGTAGCACAATAGAGGCGTAGATTTCGTCTACACGCGGTGCGCGAGCGCGCCGGGCGCAGACTTTACCCTTGAGAGCATGCCGTTACGAAAATTGGTGCATTGATAAAAAATGTGATAACCTAATTAACCGGTGCTAGACTGTCGCGGTGTTAAACGTATCGGCCACCGATGTCTGGAGGATACGCGAGATTACTTTGTAAATAGAACATGCAGGACATTTGGTACACCAAAATGCATGCTGCTGTGACATCAATATTACAATAACCATAAATAATACAGAAACAGAAGCAGAGGTTAACAACAGGCCTCACATTTTAACGTTAAAGTTTCATCATTCCAGAATCATTTTTCAAAATTAATTGCTAAATTGACTATTTTAAAATAAATGTCTAATAGCCTCTGACCAAGTAATATAATTTATGAAATTAAATGTTTTTTTTTTTATTTCAAGCAACTAGTGGCCCATACATAAATAGGTACCTTAAAACTAGCATACATATTATAAAAATATATTTTAAAACTAAACAACAAATCACATTATGGTTTATACCTACACGAGAAAAAAATAAGTCACCTTGCATTGTGAAAATGTTCTTTTTCGTAAAAAATAACATTCAACCATTTAGCGTTTCATGCATAAAAGTTATGTGCAATAAGCATACACTTGCCACATGAGTAAAGATTTGAGTGCGTCGCGTCGGTTAGGTACTAGACACAGCCTAGTTGCTTCGGTGTTTAAAATGTCGTTTGTACTCGACGGTTGTGGCGCTTGCGTCCTTTCGTGCTTCATGTTTGCGCCTACGCAGCCGTCAGCGTCATTGCAGAGTAAATAACAGGACAGGAGAGACAGAACGCCACATAATTATACGGTCAAACAAGAACGTACCATTTAAACATGCGATTACGGCTAGGTTTCAGGATGGATAGACAGAGTTTAGGTTCAATGTTATGTTGTAAACTTAAAGCTTTGAATTAACAGGATTTAATTGCGTATGATTTTTTTATATCAAATACTTATATTAAAACGGTTTAGATAGATTTCATAGGATACCTTATATTTAAAGCCTGTTGGATAATATTTATATTTACGACAAAGAGTAGCTTATCATTAGGTATTTGACACAGAATTAGAGTGTTTAATTACTCCTTAGGTACCTATAGGTTAACTGGAAGAGATCCCTCTTAGGGATAAGTTCGCCCTTGTACTACGCGTATGTTCTATCTGACGTACCTTTCTTCCTCTCTTCCGTACAATAAAGTGTTTACTTACTTACTTAAGGACGAGCCTAAATTCTCACTCCCTATGAAAGCTACAACAGCTTTCTTAGTTACTGGGATTATCACGACAGCAGACAATTCTAGGCAGTAAAGTCAATTGAAACAAGTAAAATTTAAAAAAAACTGGGCCCCTGACTACGATCTTGTATAAAACTCCCTTATTATTAAAAGTTCCTGCGTATTCTGGATGGTTTTATCCACGTGATAAAATAACCGTCACTTTTTAACATCGCGGGATTGAAAGTGACGGATACCGTTTTATCACGTAGACAAGAACGACGCCATCATATCCGTGGTGGTTTTCATAAATGGAATCAGTTGACACATTCGTTGTCAAAATTATCTCAGTAGCTTCGAAGCTACAAAGAAACACACACAAACATATATATGTACATACAATCAACCAATTTGATTCCTAGGCCACCATAGAAAACCATGTCATAATGAATCAGATTGTTTATCTTCTACGATTACTGCTTATTGAGTGATGTTGTGTCATGTATCTAAATCTATAAGTAGTAATCAAAGCGACAAGGTTCCATAGTGGCCTAGGAATCAAATTGGTTGACTATACTGCAAAAACAATTATATCTTCCGCAGCAGAAAATAAAATTTGTGACGCACAGTTTTCAGTGCTTATTTTTTCATTTGTTGCTACTACGGAAGTGTAATATTTTTTTACAATAATCTAGAGCCAGACAATTTAATAAGGTGAAGTGCTTTCTCTCCCTTTAATAGTTTTTCGTTTACATTTTGTAAAAAAACTTGTAAAAAGTTTCTTTGTAGTGCCTTTCTATCACGGAAATTAGGGTACAATAAGTTAGTGACGCTCGTTGATGTCTTGTAAAGGGCTTTCCCTTTTCTTTCCATAATAATGTTTTATTCATTACAGCTTGTATCTTACCTCGCACGTGTTGTAATTGCTTTTAGGAACTACTTAACTATATTTAAGTTATTTTTAGTTATTAAATAATAAATAAGACAGTAAAGCTATGGAATTATGTAAACAAACCGCCATATTGAAATTGTCTCTGAATGATGAATTTACTAGTGAGTTTTGTTTACATAGTTAGCAAGTTCCATAGAATGACACTTTAGGTAAAATAATGTCTTTGAACTAGACAAAAACAATAATAAAGCGGCGTCACCATGAGCAATGCGGAAAAAAATTCAGACAACAAGTCTACTCTTTTTTCGAGTCAAATATTCCTATCCTTGAGGCCTAGCGTGCTGCTTGATGTGCTTGCAAAAAACTACCTTATCGTAATAAACAACGTAACAAAAAACTAAGGTGAGTGTCTTGGTATGATGCATTTAAGTAGTAAGTAGGTACCTACATGTCTATTTCCTTCTAAATAGTTCTATTCTATGTCGTCAACCAGAATCGTCACTTTTGACACTGACAGGTCATATCCATAAGAAATCCAGATCAAATTCATAACCTGTTATTAGTGTTATTAGTTTATTACCATCAGAATCCTCTTGGACTAGAGTATTTTTGCGACAAATATTTTGTCACGGCCGCCATATAATGAAAACGATTTTCAGTTCTATTTTCTGTGACCATATTATGCATATACTCGTAGGTACTTAGACTAACAAAAAACAAAATTGCCATATTACAAAAATACGTGTTACTATCGTCATATCACGAGCAGTGATTAAAGCGTCGGATTGACCTCTGCATGGGGCCATAAAAACGCACGCACTGCCATTTTCTCGTTCGCCCATTCTCATCTCTATAGCAAATAATGGCACAATTACGCTATGCGCGCATGTGTGCGTCAGTCACGAGTCTTCACCTTGGGTTCAGGTTAATAGTTACATCGAGATTAGACTACTCGTGTCTTCTTCTAATTTTATTAATTAGAGAGACAGGCAGGAAGGGTCGGAGGAGATACTGTCTCGGCGCTCCTGCGCCAAGCTTACTGGATGAAACATTTAAGACGACTCATGGTCACCACACATTGATTACTCCACACAATGGTACACTGGCGTTCACAAGTGCATGGACATGTTTCAAACGTCATATTAAGGCATTACGGTCGACATCTATCCATGCACTTTTGAACGCCACTGTACATAGGTACAACATGACAAGCGATTTTCGACGATTTTAGAACGCGAGTGCCCGGTTATCGTAGTATGAAATGGTAGACGTTTATTAGTAGTCAGCTCGCGGCAAGGTATTTTACAAGCAAAAGAGTGCCAGCGAATGTTCTTAATACTTTTTAAAGCAGAGTTTGGGTATTCCCAGTCTATGATTGAGGTTATAATATCAGTATCAGAAACTAGATAATAGAACAACTTATAGAATGAACACTAGGTATCTAACGAAACTGATATTAAACCCCCGACGCAAAAAAAGGGAAGTTATATGTTGGACGCCAATGTCTGTGTGTCTGTCTGTTTGTCTGTCGGCGCGATTCGGGAAATGAATTAGAGATTCACTAGATATGAAATAGTAAAGATATGTGACGTTCTACGGCAAAAGGTACCTTATGGCGGCTGGCGCTTACGCTATTATTAACGCCGCTCCAATATTCAGCCGGGGCAATGGTACCTTTTACCGTGGAACGTCACATATCTTTACTATTTCATATCTAGTGAATCTCAAATTCATTTCCCGAATCGCACCGTGTGTGGCTGTATGTCTGTCTGTCTGTGGACAGACTTATTGACAGCAAATCACGTTGTACCTCTATTACTCGTGAGTCGCATGACGCATACTAACACTGTGCTTTTCATTCAGGCAAAGTCGAACCTGACCTAACCCAAAACCTAACCTAACCTATCCTAACCCAAAACTTAACCTAACCTAACCTAACCTAACCCAAAACTTAACCTAACCTAACCTAAACTAACCCAAAACTTAACCTAACCTAACCTAACCTAACCCAAAACTTAACCTAACCTAACCTAAACTAACCCAAAACCTAACCTAAACTGACATCAGAATGAAATCTGTATGTCTCCCTTCCGCCAATACTCGTACGTACAAGTACAAGTGAAATGTTAACTGAATAACATTATTTAGATGTCAGTGTACGTTCGAATTGATCTGTTTATGACTGCTCGGAGCAGACGAAAGGTGAACGTGTCCGAACAGAAGAGTTATACATATACCACTGGTCATGTTAAATTGGTCGATAATATGAATACACGCTGTATATGTAAGTACATATATGACACTACCATAACATCTTAAGACAAATCCTTATGCAGGTGACAAATTGAACGCAAGGTCTTATGGAAAACAACGATACCTACTTAAAAATTTTCAGGCTTCTTATTTCAATAAAGATTTCTGGGCTGTATGTAAATAGCCATATTTATTAATTTAATTAAGACGAAACAGGAGCTGAGTTTTAAATATTTTAGGTAAATATACCCGTCTCGCTAACGGAAGCGGCACCTAAAAGTAGTGCGATAAGGACAAGGCGAAAAATCCTGCGTAAAAATCTCAAAAATCGAGGTTTCGTACTCCTCTGTTTCCTCCTCCAAAACTTAACCAATCGTAACCAAATTTGAAAATCTAAATGATTATGAAATTATCTGTGTCGGACCGTTTTGCTTTTTTGGCTAATTGATATCAGTTTTGAATGCCACGCCTCTCATTGCGGCATAGTCAATTAGGCCATTTTGGCCATTTTTGAAGGGCTCTAGCGCCTTAAAAAACAAAAATATCAAAAAAAGCAAAACGGTCCGACACAGATATTGACAATATTAATCTGTGTTGAAAAAATCATTGCTCTAGCTTCAAAAACCACGGAGGAAAACGAGGAGTACGTTTGTATGGAGAAATGACCACTCCCGTTGGCTCTTAAGTGCTATGTAGGACAAAATCTACATTGGAGGCGCGGAACCCTAAAAAATAAAAATAAACTGTATGATTATAATTACTTAAAAAGTATAGAAAAAAACGTGTAATGCTGACGAAAAAAACAATCAATATGGGCAATATGGACATTTATTTGTGTGACGACACAAATATTAGTTCCTGAGTTATGACATGAATGATTATTTTCTATGTATTTATAATTATAATTATATATATTTATATCGTTGTCTGAGTACCCATAATACAAGCCTTCTTGAGCTTATACAGCGGGGCTTAGTCAATTTGTGTAAAAATGTCCTATAATATTTATTTATTAATATTGTAAGAAAAAAATTAAAACGAATTTAAGATGTCTAATACTATTTGGTCCATGATAGTTCAAGTTCAAGTTATTTTTAACTAGTAACTGCTTTCCTATTAGTTAAGCTAAACTTGATAAAAATAGACTACCAATACAGCTACAAAAACGCTTGAAGACAAGATGAGTAAAAGCGAGGCAACTAAACGCCAATTATTTTCGGGCTTCCTTATAGCCTTTTTTATATCAATAGAACTAGAACGACTTTGCTATGGGATTATAAACTTTAATTCAGTACTAAAAAGTTTAATGGTATCGACTTTGTTAACACATAGCGATGGTATGTACCTACTTACTCAGTCGGAACATACTTATACAGTAGCAGACGCCGAAAAAAAGTGAAAGAACGTTGAACTACTATAATTTGCCCGATTTTTTGCGCCCTAATGGGGGAATACCTATGAGTAGATTAAGTAGCGGTGTTACAGTACGGAAATAGCATCCGACGGGCGACCGTACTTAAACACTTCAGACCTTAAAATCATTGTAATAGGGTTTACAAATGGTCAGTCGACAATGTGGAGCGGCGCCGTCGGTGATGAGAAAAGACACGATTCGGCGGTTGTGTTAATGAACCTGGTACTCAATAGGCCTTTAACATTTACAAAGAGCCTAACCAAGATGTTGATAGAGAGCGCCAATAGGAACTTGAATAATGTATGGAAACAGTCACGTGACTTTTCGTAGCATCTGTCATTCCGATACTTTTATTCTATTCGTATGTCGTTTGTCGATGTACGTGTACGATTGTCATCTTGGCTAGGCACATCATCGTACTAAAGTTGCCTCCAGACCAGAGTCTCGCGAACTAAATTGACAAGTCTATGTGCACAAATGATACCGCAGTTTAGCCAGTGGTCTCCATATCGATATTTTCATAAAAGTTTGAATTAGAAAGCTAGGGGCGCTCGGCTGCCCTAAGCAGAAAACAAGTAACTCGGAAATTTTCAAAAACGGGTTTTTTGGATTTTCGGAATCTACAATTTCAGGCGCATCTTTCACCAAAAACATAATTGTAAAATAATGCGTAGTTTTTAAAATATTCATGTTTTTAAAATCCAAGTATCTTTTTTTGACCCTGTATTCTACGCTGAATCCAAGTATATGTCCCATTTCTACGCTAAATTCAAGTAACTAAACAGAGATACTTGTAATTCATATAGTTGACTGAGATACTTGAGTTTAGCGTAGATGTTCGTAACTGCGAATCAGTTTAATACAATGGTAAAACAAGTATCTCCCAACATAATCTGCAATTTAGGTTAGAAATTAGTTACATAGTTATACAGAAAATACCTTGTTTAAACATATACATAGAGAACAAATTTGCTTAGCAATATTCGTGTCAAAGGCTAACACGTGAAGAGTCTGTGAGATTTAAGTATAAAGAAAAAAGTGTTGTTAAAATAATTAAAATTATCTGTAGGTATTGTCTACAGTAATGAAAACAGAACACTAGAATGCATGAGATAGACGCCTACGTCAAAGAAAGCGGAAATCATAATCATACCGTATTCATGCCAAAGGTTTTGAAAAAAAAAAGAAACAAACAATAACTCACTGGATTCAATTGACCAAAAGGGAAATATTTAATCCAGAAATTGAATTTTTATAAAGACATATATTATGTGGTAAAGTGAATCATCTAAGATCAATCTCGAGGAGTCTATTAGTAGAGTTAGACCAAGAAAAGTCTGCAGAGATGTTGAGAGCACACTCAGTGCCAGTGTTATTTATATCATAATTTCATAGAAGTTTGTCGTTTAAAATAACACCTGCACTGCGTGTGCTGTCAAAATCTCTGCAGTTTTTGGTTTAACTCTAGCCACTAAAGAGAACCACCAATTATTTACCATATTAATAGGTAACATAGCCAAGAATCGATATTGCTTTATGAGAAATAGGTAAAACTGACTTGAAGGATTTAATTAGATTTTTACTTTGTTACATAAGTAAAGTTAAATAGTCAATAAAGTAACTATGTACCTAAGTATTTATCTATGCAAGTATGTATATCGTCGGCATCGTCGCCTAGTACTCATAGTACAAACTTTGCTTAATTTGGGGCTAGGTGAATGGGTGAAAGATTGTCCCCAAATATTGATTTTTATGGACTCACCAGCTCTCACCATGCCATGCACCCGCCTCATTCCTATCAAAGACATCTGTCAAATAGAACTATAAAAAATGCAAGTGCAAGTCGAACTCGCCCACCTTACAAATTTAAATTATTTCTTTTTTTTGTAGGTACTTTATAGTTTTCAGATTATTCCCTCTACTTATAGTGTAAGACAATATTACTTGCCACATTTCATAGTTCTAGGTCAACGGGACTTCCCGTTGACCTAGCTACCTACTACATACTTACTTAGGCACCTTTTAAATTTTGATTCCCTTGAGACTGTCGAATACTAACGTATTTTGGCATAAACGACCGTATCTTTTTTTACGTTAATTTAGAAGTTTGTAAACACCCATCTACTAAGACAGAGGGTTTGTTGAATGGGACATTGTATCACAAAATAATCGCTGGCAATAAATAAAATCGATGAAATAGGTACTAATAACCATATGTCAGAAGGTCTGAGGATGGCAACATCAATTACTAATAAAAAAAAGTATATTTTCCAAGAGAAAATGAGTTTTAAATATATAACAAAAAAAATATTTTTTTTCAAGCGTTTTATTATGCAACAGCAATTTTGAAGTCGACAAACCTGAAAGAAACAAAAATGGGTTATCGGTAGCTTATGTCATTAGCTTTCATTTGATACCATTTCCTTCAGAATTGCATGAAAATTTGAAAAGTTATTGAGCGGAGAGCCAAATATGTTTAGTATTTAAGAAGCTAAAGTGCTTGCTATTTCAAAGCTAAACACGAGATACTTGAATTTGTGTAGAATAGTTCTGAGATTTTCGGGCAGTAAACTACACAGAAAACATTTTATGCCTGTACAAAGTTTTATATACAAGAATATAAAAAAATAAAGTCTGTATAAGCTTAATTTTATCGCCCTTAACATAATGGTATAAAAAGATGTTATATTTTAGACCAAATACCTAACAAAACAGACAAATTACGTTTTTTTGCTCTCCTCAAAAATTTGTCAAAACTGGGTTACTTGTTTTCTGCTTAGGGCAGCCGCGCTACTGTTGCGCGGTCAGTTCAATTGAACTTTAAGTTATAGTTGGTCAAGCAGATCTTGTCAGTAGAAAAAGGCGGCAAATTTGAAAAATGTAGGCGCGAAGGGACATCGTCTCATAGAAAATTTTAATTTCGCGCCTTTTTCTATTGACAAGATTTGCTTGACCATCTATATTTTACCTTAAAATACCTTGGTATGTCACAGTCGTTGGGTATTGAGGACGAGGGTATTAGACGGTCGGTGAAGGAGCGCTTTTTCAGTCGGCTCACAAAAGTCCTTAACAGTCTTTTGTCAGGAGGCAACAAAGTGCGCGCCTTCAACGCCTGGGTAATGCCCCTACTCACATACTCCTTTGGCATACTAAGGTGGACTCAGACCGAGCTGGACGCACTGGATCGGAGGGTCCGATCACTGCTCACCACACATCGCATGCTACACCCACGCTCGTCAGTTATGAGATTGTACATCCCACGGAAGTGTGGAGGCCGAGGCTTCCTAAACGCCAAGGATCTCCACAACCGCGAGGTGTACAATCTCAGGAACTATTTCCTTAACAACGAGTGTGGGATGCATCGTGATGTGGTGGCAGTAGATAGGAACCTCACGCCGCTCTCCTTGGCAAACGAGAACTGGCGCAAACCTGTGGTACTAAGTGCTGCGGATCGCAAGGCGGCATGGGAGAGTAAGGTGCTACACGGGCGGTTCTACAAGGCCCTCACGGGACCCGATGTGGACCTGCTCGCGTCGGTGAACTGGTTACGATTCGGGGACCTCTTCGGAGAAACCGAGGGTTTTGCCTGTGCAATTTCAGACGAAGTGATGATGATGAACAACTATCGGAAATATATCCTGAAGGACGGTACGGTCGACATTTGTCGGGCATGCCGCCGTCCCGGAGAATCACTCAGGCATATCATTTCCGGTTGTTCTCATCTTGCTAACGGCGAGTACTTGCACAGACATAATCTCGTAGCCAGGATTATTCACCAGCAACTTGCTCTTCTATATGGCCTTGTGGACCGTGAAGTACCGTCGTACTACAAGTACTCACCTGCGCCTGCTCTCGAGAATGGTCGTGCCACGCTCTATTGGGATCGATCTATCATCACTGACAGGACTATTGTAGCCAATAAGCCTGATATTGTGATAATAGATCGTTCGCAACGTCGGGCCGTGCTCGTTGACATCACCATCCCCCATGATGAGAATCTCGTGAAGGCCGAGAAGGACAAGTCCAGTAAGTACCTAGACTTGGCTCACGAGATAACCGCCATGTGGGATGTTGATTCGACGATCATTGTCCCGATAGTCGTTTCAGTGAACGGTTTAATAGCGAAGAGTCTCGACCAACATCTTGAGAGACTCTCGCTAGGTGGTTGGATCAAGGGACAGATGCAGAAGGCGGTGATCTTGGACACGGCGCGGATAGTCCGCCGGTTCCTCTCTCTGCAGCCCTGACCACCGGTAGCTTGGGCCTTGCCCCGCTGCTGGCGGCACTCTAGGTTAGGTTTTTTATAATGTGTTTATATGTATTTTTTATTGTTTTGTAAGTGTTTTTATATTTTACTTTTATATTCATATTATAAAAACCTAGCCTAAGACGAATGATGAATAAAGGGAAATAATAATGATTAATTTCTCAGTTACTTTTTGTGGTGTGGACGCAAAAATTAAATCGTCTCGGTGATCCCTATTGCTTCGATTGTAAAGACCAGTCCCCAAATTGGACATTCAAGTTGACAATTAGGTCAGAATTTAAATAATTATGGATCAATCTCATCTACCGGCTGCATGTACAAAATTAAATCACCAACTTTAGATTAATGATGACAATCGAGCTCTTGAATAAACAACTTGCCCCCAATCTGCATACTAACATCAAAATTTGTCAATTTAGCATCCGCACCTCCTGTACGGTTACCATCAGTTTGTCACTGACTTAAACGCCGTCGAGAACGTAATTTACTTTCTATACATCCCGTTTGCACTAATATGCGAGTGCGAGCGAGATGTATAGAAAGTAAATTACGTTCTCGACGGCGTTTATGTCAGTGACAAACTGATGGTAACCGTACTGATTTGATCGGTAACATCACAGTCTTCAATCGAATCAACCACTTTTCTCGTCATATTCATATTAAATCGAAATAGTTTGTGACCCCTTTATAATTATCACATCAATGTACAATGTACAAGTAAGTGCAATATCTTACTTATCGACACATATTACTCGTGACAATTTTTTCTTGGCCATTCCTGGTATCATTTTATCTGTTAATCTTGTGTCAATTTAGTTTGCCAGATTCTGGAGGGGACCTTAGACACGGGCTTTCTTGAACCTTCACACGAATCGGACTCCGGGTCCATTGCGTGGTTGGTCCTCCTTCTGTTTTAAGGTCCATAAGCACTATAAAATAATTTTTAAACTTAGATATCTTTATATAAAGAGCAAACAAAGCAAATAGCTTAAACTTACTTTACTACCAAAAAATAAATTTTTAGTCGTCTAGTATTCGTAGCTGTCTATTTCTTAATTCAAATCTTGTATTAGGTAGGTACCTACAGAAAAGGATGATTTTATGAATTCATCTAGAAATTAAAACAAAGCTGTTTAGTCGACTAATAGGTTGGACCGTTAGGTAGACTAGACGGGTTTGCCATGCCAGATAAAAAAAAACTGCAGTCTAAAACTTTGTGGCTAGGTAGGTTTTTCCAGTTTTTTGTTAGTCTGCTAATCTCAAGATTCTCAAGCGTAACATAAATAAAAATAACTACATATGCTCTGTAGAGATGTACGTATGTATGTATGTATATAATGTATATTTATTCAATCAAATATACCTACAGGCGTTAAACGGAACTCACAATAAAAAAGTAAGTAAAAGTAAATAATTATTTCTGAAAGTTTCATATCTGGGAATGAGGGTGGCAACTTTTTCTTAGAACTTGATTCTCAAGGACTTGTCTTGCCTTATTTATCAAACAATTAAGTACCTAGGTACTATATCACAGCTCATGAAGAAAGAAAAAACCACAAACCTTCGCTTTTCTGCTAATATTTTTGACAGTGGTGACACCATTCTATAATAAATAGACGTATAACAACACCTAGAAGCGGCTAGAAGATGTTGATGTCAACTTATAGCCAGTCTTCTCCGAGACCACGGGGACAACGCCGTCCTCGAAACGTCGGAGGTAAATCTTAAAACTTAAATACGCAATTAAGTCCCGTTGTGCAATTTAATAACATCGTTATATATTTATGCCGTTATTAATTGTTAAAAAAAAAATCGTGGCACTTCTCCGTTTTCTCCTGCGTAGGTAAGTATTAAACTTTCGTATTGTTTGCAAGTAGGTGTGTATCAACACGTCAAATATGCATTGATATATCGCACTGTATCGGTACAATGCACATAAATTGATATTTTCGACTTGTCATACGGGAAACATGTCTTGAAAACAATAATTTTAAATTTATTGCGTCGATGCTGAAGTTGGATAGGCGTCGTCTCGTGCAAAAATCAACGTGGGCGCAATATTATGCTTTACGCCAGAAAATACGATACGCGATGTTTATCTAGTATTTGATTTGATTATGAATAAATGCCTTGTCAGAGACAAACAATAACATTGTATTACAACGATGTATAGAGCACGATTCATTGAATGATTTTAATACTGAAGAGCGCATTTACACCAAATTTCAATTAACTACGGAATAGAATGACCGTGAGATAGGGCTATTTTTACGGGTAGATGGACGTGACGAAACTATAACGGTTCCATCAGGGCGCTTAGTCAACGTGCCAATCGTCAACGCTCGGTAGCGTATCGTAGTCTACTCTCTCTCTATCACTCTTCTCTACTTGTGCGACAGTGACAGTTGCGTTTCATTCGCTACGGAGCGTTAACGATTGCACGTTGGCTACTCACCCTGTTTAAAATTCTAAAAATGGATTACGACAATGCAAATGGTAAACGTAGTTACTTGGCCGGAGGAGGAAGGGTTCGACTCCCAGGCTGTTCATTTTCGTTACCTACGAGCATATAATGCATGTATGTATGTACTTACTCATATTCTTGTTCTCGTTGATCAACACAACTACATGATGAAGTTACTGAAACTATTTTTATAGTTACTTATTTTATTTCATTCTTTGGGCCTTTATTGGACTCAAATCTTTTTTTTTGATATTGTGATCCTTAACGCATTTACTGCCAGGGAGCGTGGCCTAGGAACAAACTTGTATGACGGTGGACGCACATGTGCGTCGGGGGCAGTGAATGTGTTAACCTACGGAATATAAAGCCCCTGCTACACGGTCGCCAACAAGCCTTCAGACCGCGTGGCCTTGGCCCGTCCCGGACCGTGTAGACAGTTGTTTCCAACAAAATTTGACCAAAACTGACCAAGGACAGACCAAGGTCAGACGGTTAGAAGGCTTGTCGGCGACCGTGTAGCAAGGGCTTAAATCGTATCGTGTGGACACACATGTGTGCGCTGCGTACGTCACACCACGATGTCCGCAGCGCACACACAGTCTTACAACGTCACAACGTGGTGTTACAAAGGGTTGCCTTAGTTAATAATTTTATTTAAGTGGTGAATTTGAGGTATGTAATAGATATTTTTCGCTCAAGTTGCGTCTGATTTTGATTTATACTGGACATCATCATAAGGCGGCATGGCATCTGCACGACTAGGTATATATTTAGGGTTTGAAGTATTTGAAGCTTAAAAGTGTAAAAAAATTATCACAATTCAGATTGCATTGACCTTCACGAAATAATTTTCCTCAACCTGGGGGCCTACCGCGAACCACGTTCGATGTGTTGCCTCTGTGTCGCACTTGTAAATTAGTACGTAAGTGTGACAGGGAGGCAACACGTCCAACGTGGTTCGCGGTAGGCCCTCAGCACCGGCGGATTTAATCGTTGTGGCTGGGCTTAATCTGAAACGGAAAACTGCAATGTACGTATAATTATGTTGCGTTGTGCGTTATCACCAAGTGAGATATGCTTTGAAATGTAATATTAATAAGGATTATTAATATTACATTTCGAATCTGTATACTATGTTTTAAATCTTAATACTAGAGATGCAACGGATAGTTGATTGCCCGGATACCGGATACTATATACCGGATAATATTCGGTATCCGGCCGCCGAATATTCGGCCAGCGGAACTATACCTAAATTTCGGTTTCTCAGGTGCGCATTATGCAGGTTTAGAGCTGTTTCGTAGTGAACGTTCGCGCGGACTCGAAATGAGTGCGCGTGCAAGTGAGTGGAATGTTTAAATTGTTTTAAAATAACTAGTACTTAGTTCGCCCCGAACTGAGAACTCGCGATTTGCCAAAAATTATATAGAGCGATTGACTTTGTTGCACCTACTTATTCGTATAGTTCGACATAAAATAGTAGAAAATAATTTTCAAGAAAAAAAAACCGACTTTTATGGGGGCCGGTGAAAGATTATTGTACATAGATGGTGCACTATGTAGAAAAGGAGGTAAAACCACCCACTTTTCTAGTAGGTAGCATTTCGTTTCTGTAAGGGTCGCAGTTTTACCTCACGAACCCACTTCTCTGATAGCAGTTCGGTTCTGCGAGGATTGCAGTTCGAACCTTACCAAAACCACTTTTCTAGTAGGATTTCGTTTCTGTAAGGCTCGCAGTTTTAACCTAACCTAGCCCACTTTTTTCGGTTCTGTGAGGATCGCAGATAAGAGCCCGGATCCGGATCAGGTCTGGCTTCAGGGCCAGCTCCGTCAAAATTGAAATTCGAAATCGCCAAACGTGTAGTCATTGAAGAGTTCTGTTCTGATCATCATCAGCAGTTCCACTTCATCAAATGCGACAGTTTTTAATGTAAATTCTTGATTTTCTGATGAAAATACACAAATCTCTACGCATGCCTTTAAGATTTGAGGAGTTCCCTCGATTCCTCATGGATACCATCATCAGACCTCGAGATTGACAAAAATGTGGCTTAAAAACTTAACTTGCTTAACAAACATAACGAAGAGGACAAATCGCCAAACGTGAACTATGCGTCGTTGAAGAGTTCCGTTCTTATCATCATCAGCAGTTCCACTTCATCAAATTCGACAGTTTTTAATGAAAATGCTTGATTTTCTGATGAAAATACAAAAATCTCTATACGCATGCCTTTAAGATTTGAGGAGTTCCCTCGATTCCTCGTGGATCCCATCATCAGAACTCGAGCTTGACAAAAATGTGGCTTAAAAACTTAACTTGCTTAACAAACATAACGAAGAGGACAAATCGCCAAACGTCAACTATGCTTCGTTGAAGAGTTCCGTTCTGATCATCATCAGAAGTTCCACTTCATCAAATCTCACTTTTTTGAATGTATATGCTGGATTTGTTGATAAAACACATATATCACTATATGTATGCCTTTATGATTTGAGGAGTTTCCTCGATTCCTCTTGGACGGAGATATGGAGTAACAAACATAAAAAAAAATCACAATCGAATCTCCTCCTTTTGAGATTTGGAAGTAGGTTAATAAATGAGGGCGCCACTTTCTACGTCGTTGTCACGTTTTTGACGTGACATGCTTACACATGGCAACAATTTATAGTCTGTCAAGCCATTTCCGTCAGTAGAAAAAAGCGGCTAAAAAATGTAGGCGCGAAGGGTTATCGTCCCATAGAAAATTTGAATATCGCGCCTTTTTCTACTGACAAACTTGTTTGACCGACTATAGTATGGAAATTTTTGAGTTCCATTTTATTTAATTTCTACTATTTTATGTCCCACTATAGGCGGCAATGGATCAAAAATCGCGTGGATATATTACAAGGTCTGTGGAGCCCTTAACTGATACTGTATCTGTGGTAAGCCGAAATATTTCCTGTCAAATGTCAAATACCTGTATTATGATTATATTTATCTTGCTAATTATTTCAAAATGGTAAATTTAAAAACGATATTATAAAAGTGCAAGCCGAGCACTTTCATTTGATACCAAACTCGACCATACTTTCTTGCAAAAAGATGATCAGAATAGCAAGACCCCTCACAAATGGCTTTTTAGCCTTCTAAGCTCTTCTAGCTCAATAACCCCTTGATTGAGCCTGCTCATAATTTAATGACTAAAATATAATGCCCTCAACTATACGTTTACCCAATTTCATTTAAATTAGAACAAATTTACTTAAGTTCGTGAGTATCAAATTATCCTCTGATAGTTCAGCTTAAAAACATCGAAATGCCGGGACGTGCCCCTAGCCAGCCGCGTGTCCCAAGTCGAATGTAAGAACTTCGTTCGCTTCGCTCGCTCGTTCGATAAACGAGTACGATTATAACCTTGACTGTTTTTTATTCCAATTTTGTTTACTCCGAAATCAACCAAACCAATGGTATTATCCGGTATCCGGCTGGATAGTAGGCAACTATCCGGCCTATCCGGCCTTTCTTTTAACATCCGGCCGGATGCCGGATAGTTGCCTACTATCCGGCCGGATACCGAATAATAACATTGGTTTGGTTGATGGTAACCGAATATCCGGTGCATCTCTACTTAAAACACAAATGGAAATACAGTAGAGTCCGGTTATAACGACGCTCAAGGGACCGCTGATATTACGTCGTACTAACCGGACGTCGCACTAAACGAACTGCCAATTTAAATATATTTTTTAAACAAAATAATTACATCATTTTGTATTTATTAATACATATGCGATAATCAAAGAAAAAAAACATTTCAATTAAAATATTTATTTACCTACCTTTTGTCTTCAATGGAGAAACTTTTGTGTGTTTAGAAGAAGGTACTTTTGCAGGCAACGCGTAAGACTCATCATCCACAAATTACTCGAATCCCGTAAAATATAAAGTAGTAATTCTTGGGAATCTAATCAAGATGACAATCGTACATCGACAATCAAAAAAGTCAAAAAATATTTCAATTTTCACTCAAGCTTATCGCTGACTGTGTACTTTTTTTTCAACAAGCAACTTATACTCGATTGAGACAATTCTTACAATCCCAAACTCAATTAGGATGCGTTTTGTCACACAGTTCCTATGGCCATTGGCCACCTCCTGAGTCCATCATCAGATTAGCTCGTAGGTACTGAAATATTGCATTGTCACCCAACTTACATAATTGTGTATATGAAGTTTAAGCTCAATTGAATAATGGGAATTGGGTTTTAATTTGTTTGCAAGATTACGAAAAGTCGCATGGCTATTTCATCTTGCTGCGTATAGGCAAAGGGGGGAGAGGAGTTGAGTGCGCGGGACGGAGTAAGTTTCTTACCAACAATTTATTTGTAAAAACTACGTCGCTCGTCGTTGTAACCGGACTTGACGGACGGATTTTGTGTCAATTTCCGTCGTTAAAAGCGGTCGGTCGTTATAAGCAGAGTCGTTCTAAACGGTTGTACTTTCATAGTAGCTTGTACTAAAACCAAACAAGTGCCTATACTTACGTCGCAATAAGCGGTTGGTTGTTATATGCGGAGTCGTACTAACCGGACTCTACTGTAAATGGAGTTCCAAAAACGGACCATCACTTGAATGGAAACATATAAAGGTAGTAACGTAAACGCGAAAAACTTCCGAGATTTATACATAAATACTAACTATAAAATTTTAAGACTGGACTAAAATATTCTTGGAAAATGTTAAATAGATTTTAACTGAATTTGAAATATTTCCAAACATTGCGTTCGTTAAGAGCCTAACCAACTGTTTAAAAAAAAAGATACAATTCAATTGCAGATACAGAACAATGATATTATACATAATTAGGTATTACTTAGTAACTACTATATAACTAGTGACTCTTTGAGGTCTATAGACCTCGCGATAAGCTTCATAAGCTTAAAAAATACTTTCCTACTTCGTTGAGCCATTATCACAGCGAACTTACAAAGGTCTGAGGACTTTGAAGTGCCATAGTGCCAATTTCCACCATCTTGAACTTTTTCCAAAAAACGAAACGACAGAAAAAAATTATCTAACTACCGAACCTACTAGTTTACTGCGAAGTTTATATATGACGGAGCAATGTAAAGTAATATTTATTTACGATACAAGTGCGGAAAAGAGGAAATTCGAAACGAGTGGCGTTAAATTAAAACACGACCGATGGGAGTGTTTTAAATCGACAGGAGTTGCGACTTGCCTATTCGCACGTGTATCGTACAACGTTTTACAGTACATATGGCCCTTTAAACTTTTGACATACGCACGGAAAGTGCTGTTTCTCGCACTAGTGCGGGAAAGTAGGACCATATGTACTGTAAACGTTTTATCGAGGTCGATTAACAAACTGGCATTCGACATAATCTATATGCATAGATTGATATGCATCAAACAGCCAGTACATTTTCCGGCACACATTATTTAGCGATTTCAGCATACCACTACCGAAGTTAATTACAAAAAAAACATGTTTCAGACGTTACAAGCTTTCATTAAAAGTCTCGTTATATTACTTAGTGCGATGTAGTCCAGTATATATTTAACAGAGGCAATTAGTATTTATATTTATTATTTATTTGAAATATTTGAATATATAGCGTAATTTACCACAGGTATAGATCAGTTGATATTACTTACCAGTATGGTAAATACCTACTTACTATTTTATGATATTGATCCAATAACTACTATCTTACCGTGATCTCGTTTATATATTGTATAGATACTTCGATAATGAGCATTATTTCATCTTAACGGGATAAACCTAAGGGCCCGGCCACATGTGAGCGGTGCGACGCCGCCGCCGCCACCGAGGGGCGCCGCAAACCGCTCTGCGGCGTCGCCCGCCGCACCGTAAAATGTAGCCAAACGATGCGCGGCGCCGCCCGCGGTGCCGCAAAGTGACGCGCAACGCAGCGCGCGGTGCCTCCGAGCGGCATGCGGCGCCGCGCTGCATAGTAAAGAATAAAATTCGACTACCAGTGTTTGATCAGACATGGATCCCTTCACACGTGTTCTGCTCTTGCTGTTATTAAGAAGGCGCAGAAATAAAAAACATTAAAAAGAAAATTTAGGGTGAACCCATATCTTCGTATAATGAATGAAGATGGAAATCATTTCAAAGAAAATACGAGGCGTTGAAGAAAATACGAGACATCGCACGCGGCGCCGCATACCGCTCAGCGGCACCGCTAAATTATACGGGTTATTCCCACTAGTTACCACCAAGTTCTTACCAGTGGTAACTACTGGGAATTTTTTCCCCACCTTTTACCACTGGTAACTACTGGGAAAAAAAATTCCCACTAGTTACCACCAACTCGGCTTGGTGGTAACTACTGGGAATTTTTATTCCCAGTAGTTACCACTGGTAAAAGGTGGGAATTTTTTTCCCAGTAGTTACCACCAAAATATTGTTAGAATTCAATACAAATAAAAACAGTATAAATAGTATAGTATAAATATAGCGTGCTGTAATAAATAATTATGTGTCAGTTAGTGATTCAGTAAACTGCTTTAAAAGTGATAAAAAATATTAAAATAGTTTTTCCGGTATACTTATAAGTGTAAAAAACTAAAATAGAAGAGTCTCATTCTAGTTAAGTAGAAATTAACTTATTATCCGGATTAAATTTATCTTATTAACTGTAAATTGAATTACATATTTATACAAACGAACAAACAAATCAGTCAAAAACCGATAGAACTGACTTCGTTTTATTATTTACAGCTGTAATTTTACTTAAGTAGCCTAACTATAAATTATGAATACCTACATATTCCAGCTCTGCGTCGTGTTATAATAGAACGAAATAAAGTAGCTGTAAATAATCAAACGAAATCAGTTCTGTCGGTTTTTGACTTATTTGTTTGTTCGTTTGTATAAATATGTAATTCAATTTACAGTTAATAAGATAAATTTAATCCGGATAATAAGTTAATTTCTACTTAACTAGAATGAGACTCTTCTGTTTTAGTTTTTACACTTATACCGGTAAAAGTGTTTTAATATTTTTTATCATTTTTAAAGCAGTTTACTGAATCACTAACTGACACATAATTATTTATTACAGCACGCTATATTTATACTATACTATTTATACTGTTTTTATTAGTATTGAATTCTAACAATATTTTGGTGGTAACTACTGGAAAAAAAAAATCCCAGTAGTTACCACTGGTAAGAACTTGGTGGTAACTAGTGGGAATAACCCAATTATACGGTGCGGCGGCGGCGTCGCACCGCTGACATGTGGCCGGGCCCTTAGTACCGACTGTGAGAAAATCGAAATTTCAATACCATCTGTTCATTATAAATGTATTTGATTTTTCTGCCAAACATACCCTTTGCTACGAAAACTGCACGTTGATAACGATCACTACTTATAACTAACGAAATTTCAATTTTATAAGTTTGCGGTAGGTTCTCTGACTTTACGCGCTTCAACCTTGTAAGGTTAATTTGATATGAATGATATTAAAAGTTCTAATTTAGAACCAGTACAGTCACTCGCAATTATAGGTATTTATTTACCCGTGAGTATTTACTCACTACCCATCTCTAGTCGGGGGTAAAAAAGATAACTTTTACGATACCCATTCGAGAATTATTTATACTTTTAGCGAGAATGACATGCATAATTGACAATCACGATCTCACTAAAGATGCGTAAGATGTTTTTGTTACTTTTTGTTCAGCTGGCCTAAACATGGCAACTGGAGGAAAAAGATTCGGATACTGTGACCGGGGCTATAGTAAGCAGCACCTGAGATCAGGGACCGTTACCGGTATAACTACAAATCAAAATATCTCATAGCTTTCACATTATTTCTTGGATATTACAGAATAGTATTTAGGTAAGGATAATGATTGATCAGATTAGCTAAATTAAGTGCAAAAATATACATAAACAACCAAGATACCGAAATTGAATACCGGTTAATTTGTATGAAAAATATACCGGGATTCGGTCCCTGCCTGAGATAGAGAGCGTGAAGAAAATTTACCATTATACACTATCGTGCGAAAAGGAGCATGGGCAATGAGACTAGATCAAGAAAATTATTTAAAATTGGATTACAAACATAAGTCGCAGAGAAGAGACAAGTATTTCACTGGAACGTTACAATAATTTAAAAACTAAAATAAGTTCAAACTAAAGAGTTGATTAAGCTAGTAATTATGATGTAAATAATTAACATTGGGCCTTATTTCATGAAAGTCACAAGGGCTGGTTAATACCAGTAGTTTATCTGAGGAATGTTTTTATAGAGTTAGACCAAGAAAAGTCTGCAGCGATTTTGATAGCCCACGCAGCAGTGCAACTGTATATAATACGTCATAATTTCATAGAAGTTTGACGTTTCAAATAACACTTGCACTGCGTGGGCTATCAAAGTCGCTGCAGACTTTTCTTGGTCTAACTCTAGTTACAAATGAACTCATGTACCTACTGTTCGCAAACAGTTCAAGCAGATGACCCAAAAGTATTCGATTTTATTTTTTGGTAGCTCGGAACATGGCCGCTCGTAAAAACTGCGTCGATATGATTGGTGAAGTATCAAGCCTTTGAAGTATAAAGTGGCTAGTCGTGAAGTCGTACTATTTGCAATTTTTCGAGTTTCATCATAGGTACCATACCACGTCAGCTGTCAAAAACCAAAATCGAATATCGAATAGCTTCTAGTTAAAATGGTATGTCATTGTATGTGTACCTACATTTTGGTATTTTCTTGTTCATACTGTTAGTTCAACGTTCTAGCCTGCATAACAATTCAGATAATATATTACGGATCGATCGATACCTACGCTACGACGCTATGCCTACGCCGGCGTCAATAGAATTTATTAAATTTTCGGCTATTGTAGATAACGTCGCAAACGGATGTGCAATATAGTTCGTACGGCAGGGAGGCAACTGTTCAAAGATATCAAAGTCCAGCATCAAAAGGGCCTAAGCGTGTTCTTAGCTGCATTGCAGATAAGTCTTTTTAGTTCCGCGCAGCTGTAAGTATGGCGCGTACGCATTAGTTCGCACGACCTTGATCTCCACGCAGCGCGCTTGGAGTTGCGCGTGTAACTCGTAATATTAGCACCGCCGCGCATGCGAACTGCATCCTCTATAGAATAAGCCGGTGCGTACACTAGATCCGGATATTGCGGCTGAAAATAGTGCTCGTAGGCAATATCTCGTTCTAGGCGTTAAAGTAAAATTAAATGCAATACAAATCTCTATAATCTATAATATTATTGTTTGCTATCTCTATAATAATTGTTAACGTTATCTTCTCCAACATAACAACCTCTAAATCTAGTTAAATATTTAACGAAAATGTAAGGTAAAATATATAGGTACTTAACTGAAAGTGCAAATAACAAGTTTTGTACTAGCAACTAAATTAGCAAAAGTAAATAAAATAAGAGATATCTCTGCCAGAAAACCTTTGGGTTGCAAATGAATTTCATCAATGACCAGACCGAGTAGATGGCTAATGGTCGCTGGTACCTACAGCACGAGTGGGGGCGGGGGGCTATGTACCGGAAAACACTAAAACAGCGGGAAAGGCCCTCAATAGGGTTGATCGAAGAAGAACGAAGGGAACTGTTGCATGAGGGCAATATTCCACGGTCGTTGAAAAAGTCCTTGGACTTTTGTCCAGCAGTGAACGTATTTCGGCATATGTATTATGATAATAATGATGATGATGACGACGCGTAAACGACGTAATTACACGAATACATTATTAAATGTATGAAGTGCTATATGACAGTCATAATACATATCATAATAATCCATAAAAACGACAGCAAAAACCCAACTTATAATATTTAATATTATAATTATTAATTTAACATGACTTGTTTAATTGCTCCTCCAACTAGGTACCCGCACCACACTAAAATTAAAAACTAAAATTAAAACTAAGTGCTATATTATTCTTATTTTGAATTATCTGATAAGTAAGTACATAGTTAGTAGATCGTAGAGATTCGCTATAGCAACTATTTCATCAATATGAATACCTATTAATTTTGATTTCGATAATAGTTTCGTTGCAATTTTCAGCAGATAGGTAAGTACTCATTTTATAGGAATAACTCTACCTACTTTAAAAAAGCTTTCTTGTCCTTCTAAAGAGGTCCTCGTGTAGATTTTTTATTACGAGTTTGATTTCTTTAATATTTTGACTACTGAGCTAATATCAGAATATTTAATGGGTATGTTTCACTATACATTCTGTTGAATCCGATCTGACTTTTAAGACAGAACTTAACTAGATTTGTTTATATAAGTAATTAATAAACACTATTACAAAACAACATAATAAAACAACAGACAGCTATCAAACGAAGAAATAGAAAAATATGCTCGGGGGCCACTCGTGCCGCGTATGGTTTTGTGTACTTACCTACTTAGTAATGTAACAAGTGGTGTAATTTCACCTATTAGTCGCCGGTCTGTCTTTATCCATTGATGATTCCGTGCTTAGTTATTCTTGATTACAACGTGAAACGGATGTGTTTGCTTAAATTATAAACAGTTTTACATGTAATAGAATTACTGTAACAGTGTAACTTTATCACTTATCTATGAATAAAATACAATAACAATAGATAATCTTCAAAATCAATCAATTTGAATATACCTACTTATTTTAATTTTGTTAAATATACTAAAGAGTTATTACTTATTGAGTTATTATCTGAGTGAAATGAGTTAAAACTGTTCAGTAAAAAGTGACGTAGACGTTTAAGAAAGATTATTACTTACGTATATTATCAAGATAAGGTTAATACGACATAATTATCAAAGATACAAAATAGTGACGGACATCGTTGGACGCCTTGGTACGCATTTAAAAATATCTATGTAAATAATATAATAATAATAAAATATATCTTTGCATCCAAAATTGTAATAAAAAAGAAATGAAATTATTTCCCAATAATTTGATGGACCTTAAATGTGAAATGACAATGTGATAATCGGGTGTGAATGCAATGAATAAAATTGCCCAAGTGAGTTGCAGTTGCACACGCAGGGTTCCGTAAGTAATGGTACCTACTTTATGTATAAAGTTTTGTTAGTTCAATTTCGCAGTCGGCAATCTTTTTGCAATAGAGGGTACGATATGAAAAAAGCACAACAAAAGTTGGATAAATAAAGCTTCGAAAAATATTATTATATATTTCGAACAAAAAATATCGAGAAAATTCAAGCAGGTTGGTAAAACGCTCATAAATATTAAAATTTACAATTGCACAATGACTTAGAGTACCTAACCCTTATTAATTTATGAATAAATTATTCTAAATTGACACTTACGAGTATATTGTAGTTTATGGTAGCCATATCATATGTATATGTACCATCACGCTCCGCGATTGTTACGCCATTTACGGTCCTAGCTAAATTGGTTGTTCCATACTTACGCTATGGAATGTCCATTTTAGCTAGAATCCTAAATGGCGTAACAATCACGGAGCGTGACTGTACCTATAGGTACAATGTGGAGATCCATGATTGAAAAAAATTCTTACGTCAGTGCTTAAAAATAGTTACTTATTTAAACAATAATTATACATAATGATTACCTACTAATCACCACGGCCCCGTCCTTTAATAGAGACACTCCTAGTATGTCCACTCCTTTAAACGCAATAGCTGGACAATTGTGCAGCGAAGGTCACACATGAGATCAGCTGACGCCATATTGACATTGGTTTACATCTACAAGTGTAATCGCCGCGTTCTAGGGTAATCCCGAAGACCTACACGAATCCAGAATTAAAAAAAAAAACAGACAATATAGTGTACCTAGTTGCAGTTATGTATTCGATAAAATTACTGCGCTATCGTATAAATCTATCCTACTTTCAATGAATTTAAGTTAGGTAGGTACTTGAAAAATAAACTATCTTTATCTCGCTTCCTTCGGGACGGAACCCTTTAGATTACAAATTGATGGATTGTAAAAATAAAACAAATAATTTCATCACCTAGTAGATATGAGCGCCGCGCCGGCGCGCCGCCGCCGCCGACAAAATTTTCGCGCCGCCGCCGCCGACGCTGCGCTATCGGCGTGGCATCGGCGTGACCTTGTTAGATAGTACTACTTTCAGAATCAGAAATATATATTTTATTTAGTTTAGATCTTTAACAGCGCCAGTCTGAATAGCTTATAGACATTCAAAAGGTATTGTAAGTTGTAACTTATTGTATAATAAATAACTAAATAAATAAATAAATAATTATAGGTCCATATAATTAAAAAATATTGATGGTAAATTCAAACTTTTCTGTTTGGTAACCGCGCTAGTACTGTTAGGGCAACGAAATGACTAATTTTGCCAGCTGGCTAGTTTATCCGTCATCATCTCGGCCATAAGACGTCCACTGCTGAACATAGGCCTCCCCCTTGGACCTCCATACGTACCGGTTGGAAGCGACCCGCATCCAGCGTCTTCCGGCGACATTAATACGGTCGTCTGTCCATCTTGTGGGTGGACGTCCTACGCTGCGCTTGCTAGTCCGTGGTCTCCACTCGAGCCCTTTTCGACCCCATCGGCTATCTTCTCTGCGTGCTCATCCGTCATTCACCGCGAATTTAATCATTGCAAGCATGGATTGAATGTCTTTAAAAGGGGTTAATTTCAGATATTAAGTGTTTTCACGCCCAAAGGTCCGGCCGTTGGCTTCGCACGGAATCACGGAAGGGCCTCGGAAACGGAATCTGGTCTCATATAAGCTTGGCCATTGTTCAAATTTTAAGCTTTGCTTTCTTGCAGCCCAATCTTTGGCCTAGCATCGCTCGCATAGAAGTAAAACGCTATCTGAACCTCCAAGTTTTCGGCCCTGTTTGGAGCCTAACTTTTAAAATAAATGCTTGGTCATTAGATCTTCTCCGATCTTAGTTTCACTGCAGCACGGCCTTTAACCTCGCACCAATGCACCTGCAGGAAAGCTCCAGGTCTTTAACACTATGGCATCGGTCTTTATCGGCCTTCGGACTTGCTTACACTGGACCTATAGTTCAATTCCAAGCTCTGCTCTCTTGCAGCTTGGCCTTCGGCCTCGCACAGAGGCGCGCCGTAATCGGCGCTCCGGGCATTCGGCCGTCAGCCAAGCTCACACTTGGCATTACCTGCAGCTTCTGGCCTCGCATGGGAAGGCGTCGGAAACAGGTCTTCGGTGTTAGGTGGAGCTCGGCCCTGGACCTCACTTTTTGACATAAATCTGTTTTTTGGGTCGTAATTGGTTAATGACGGAGCTTGATTTTCCTCACTTCGGCTCTTTGGACTGTCGACCAGACGTTTCCCTGATACAGTCAATCCGCTACTTTTTACTAAGCACAAAAGATAAGGGCCTCGCAAAGATCTTCCGGCCAGGGCCTCGCCAAGATTAAGACCGCCTCTGATGCCGCGCGATACTGTTCATACTTTATAAAACTCTTTTCGTACCTTTATTGAATAAATTTTGCTTGAAATTGAAAAATGCACTTATTTTATAACTTCCTTACAGCAAAAACATGTTAACGGGTAAAATTTTGGTTTGAATTCGTTTTTCATTAATCAAAGGTGTTTCAAGGCCACGCCGCCGATTCGCCGCCGCCGCCGACCGATTTTGACCGGCGCGCCGCCGCCGGCTAAATGCCTATCGGCGCTCATATCTATCACCTATATAGTAAGATGTTTTAGATGTTACACAAACAAGCCATAAACAAAGCGGTCGAGCATAGGGTGCCGATTTTTGAATTTCGACCGCTCGATTTCGTGTATTTCGTCCAATAATATCCCCAGTACCCGGCATTTAAATTCTACTAATAGAATTGAAAACGAGTGGTCAATACCACTCGATTCCCAATTTCTATCGCTCGGATTTCAAAAATTAGCATTTCGCTGTTTTCCACTGATTTTCGAGTGACGAAATCGAACGCTCGAAATTCAAAAATCGGCCCCCAGTTTCTGTGTTGGACCATTAAATATTTTATTTACTTTATTTCTGATCCGTACTTAAATCTATTTTTTGGTGTCTATTTGTTACCAGAAATGTATAAATGGTAGTTTTTGGCAAAAAAAATATTGTACTTCTTTTAATCGTTAGGTAGGTTAGGTAGGTACCTAAGTATATCCTATACTAATATCAGCCCATAAAAAGTCCAGCAAAAAACCATAGGTCATATACATGCGGTCAAAAAAATTAAAAATAGAATTCGCGTCCGCCTATCAGCGCGGAGTGGGGCGCAGACGGCGCGATGACATCACACGGTGCAGTGCCGCGACCGCCAGCCAGCTATTACGCAACATACGCCCTTGATCTTGACTGCGTTTGCGCCGCCGAGCGCACGTATGGCGCTCGCGACTGGCCTAGCTCCTTTTGAAGACGCCCGAGGAGTTCCCTCTAAATACGCATGGTGTGAGTTGGTTTAGCTTTTGTATTATGATTTTGAATAATTTTGAATGCAACAGGTCTGTTTGACGCGCATTTTTGCGGACTTGCGATTTTCACGTGACGTTGGTTTGTTTAGCACGCACGATATAGGCCTAGTTTATTTTGAAGACGTCCAAGGGCTTTCCATTGAATTGGCATGAGTTAGTTTAGCTGTTCTGTAATTTTCAAACGTTTTAGCACGTAGGTATGTGAGCAAAACTACGTATAGGTAGGTACCTATATTCTGTAAAATGCGTGGTTGTTGTGTGCGGTAAACACAATGCGGTTGATTTCCCATTAACAACGCCATATATATGCATATCGCTGCAAGTTCCGATACGTGTAAATGTAATGAAAATAGTACATAGTAGTTGGTTTTTTAAAACACAAAAAAAGCTTTAGATAAAATAAACTTTCCAGGTCAAACAAAGAAACTATATCACGTGTCGTGCGATATCGAATAACTGTGTATGGACGTACCCTTGTCTGTTACGACATATCTTGATAGCGAAAGTATTTACTTGCTTTACTGATAGTTAAATATAGTTAATAACCGCGTTTTCATTGAAAATAGTGGTCATCCCATGCTTGATAATGAAACAATAAATGTAAGATTTGTATTGACCAAATGTGCAAGTTTCATAATTAGCATCATCGCGGTTAGTCTAGTTGCCCAATAAAATTGCTAGTCACTCGTGGGCATTTAACGGAGGTCAGTGATTACACACAAATGGTGTTTCCATTAGCGTAGATTCCATCACGATTCACAGAGCCTGTACTCGCTGGGATTCCCTGACTATGAGCTTAGCAGATTTTATGATCAAAAATATGGAACTTCACTAGGCCCACATCAGTGTTATATACTACCAATAATAAAAAAGTCCATAACTGAAGGTCGAGGCCTGTTGGTATTATACTGCCTGACACGTGTAAGAGTTATCAGTGTGATACACCAACAAATTAGCAAAAAAATAACTTAAATTTTAATCAAAACAAAATTCTATTGTAAAGTTCTTATTAAGCCGGCTGATAAAATAGTAATGATGACATTATTATAACAATAGATAAGTGATAATATTAAGTCATTGCGCGTGTAAAATAGGCCTCTGGAAGCTGATAGTGATAACGGATACACGTGCGTACGCCGTATGTACTTAAATATGTAAATATAGTTTCTATAGCCGATGTTTCGCGCAATGGAAAGAGTCTTATGAGTGTATGATCTACGAACTTTTATGGCGTTCTTGCTTAACTTGGCTGTTAGTCACGACGCAGTGCCAGTGCGATCTTGGTTTTGATGTAGCGTACCTATGTGATGGGAAAACCAGTCTCATTACATATTATCTAGATATTATTACGTAGATCTTAGGATGCATTTTTTTAATTTATTTAGAAACAAACAGTCATACATGGTTTATGAACATATTTTGAAGACAAGAAGAGTAGACCTATAGTTTCATAACAAAATAACATATAAATATGTCCGTTTAGCTTCTTGCTTCTCTATTGTCAAGGCGCTAGAGTGCGTGCTAAGATATTTTTGAGCACCTCGGCCGCTCCGATATATCTGATGGCGACTGTACACGTTGCTTATCATGAATAGTGACACAAAACAAAATGAATTGCCATTCGATTTTAAATCTTACCAGTAAAAGATAGAATATTAAATGCAATAGCATTTCATTTCAGTTGTGCCACTGTTCATGATAAGAAATTGTGAAGGTATATTTAGGTACAGACAATCTTTTTTTAATCGCTTGAAGGTGCCTTTCCGTTTTATCTAAATACGATTAAAACCAAATTTGTGATAAATAAAAAAATGCATCGGATTGTAATCTACGATTGGTTAAGTTACCCGCCTCAATTTGATAACTATGGGTGTTTTACCAATAAGGAAGATATTGTTAATTTCTGTGTGAATGAAGGAGGTACAGTCAACTGTAAAAATATGGGTGCACACATCATACTCAAAAATAGGTCCCATAGCTCTTATGCCAGCGAATTAAGAACTATGGGACATATTTTTGAGTAAGTTATAAGGTAACGGGCCCCAAGTTCGTGTTAATACGTTATTTCGTTAGTTTTGTTTCTGGCGCAAATAATAAGTACTTAATTCAAATATTTTTAATTCAAATTATACATATGAGAAAAATCTGTATTATTTAATTTCTCAATAAAATAATAACCAATATTTTAGTGATTAAACTGAGAGTAATACGACGGTCGAAACTGTCAGACAGCCGCGAACAGCTGTGTTGTATGCGTGCACTTTTTTAGGCGTAAGGTGCGCGCTCTCACTTGTTAAGCTTATAGGAAGGAAAAGCTAAACCCATTCGAATAAAAGTTTTTGGGAGTGTTTCTGTGGGTTCCTTAGTAATTGATTTGATAAGAAAAAAGATTAAATATATGCATAGAAATACCTTAAAATTGCAATAAATCGACTCACGAAATAGCGGTCATTTTATTTTACGTGTGTCTCCTATTTCGTGCCACTAACGAATCAAGGATTTTCTAGATACATTTTGAGTGCTTGTTTTTAAATATAACAACGAAGATAATTAAAAAAATAAATTAGAAAACAATTAATGTATTTCATGAAGTTTCGTATGAGCGAAATTCGGTAAATGTTTTTTTCACTAGAATTCTCATAAAACGAGTTTGAATGTGCACTAGTACTAGCACAATTTTATTTATTTGATTTATTTTTGTGTATGTTTATATTTAACGTATAAGATAGTTAAAATTTTTTTTTAGATATATTGTTTTTTATTATTATTTTTTTTATTTTTTTTTATATAGTTCGGCTTTTAATCAAGTATTAAAGAACCCGCATGGTTTACAAAGTCTTAATTCAACCATTAAAGTCGACGAGTACAAAAAACTTTAACCTAGCCCTCAATTTAATTTTTTTTTTTAATATTATTTTTAATTTGACCTTACAATTACTCGTAAGTAGGTAAGACCGTTAAATATTTAAAATGATTATCAGCAAATTATCACCAATTACTCTAAGAAAATTTACTCCGAAACAGGGGACACGAATTCACGAACTTAGGAGCTGAGCTAAATTTGTATCACGAAATGGGAGCCAAATAAGAGGTTCACGAAAAAATTCATATAAAAAAAAGTTTCAACTAAAACCCTATAGTTTATACATTTAATTATGAACAAAGAACTAATATAACTTACTCAAAAGCTTTCAAGGTATTGATATGCTTAGTAATATTTAAAAAAATATACAAACTCTCAAGAGCCTTAACCTGCCGAAACAGGGGCCCTTTACCTTATGCACCCATATTTTTACACTTGACTGTACCTAAAACCATACGATGCTAAGTAGGTATATTTAAAGGGGGCCACTGATTAACAGTCCACCAGACGGTATCGGCCTGTCAGTTCTTCGGAAGTGTCAAAATTTTGTCCTAACTGACAGGCCGATACCGTCCGGCGGACTGTTAATCAGTGGGCCCCTTTAAAGAAATTGTATATGCATACTGATTACTAATTTACAATCATTTATTTACATATTACAAGATATATACAGTGGTACTATTAAACGAAATTAATAAGTAGCTTAAATCTAGAATAGGCCCTTGGGGCATTGTACCAAGGATGCTGGCGGCATTTCCTCGCTGTATCACAATGCTGATACGTTGTGCGAGGTAGCCGCCAGCTCTTCGGTCACCAGTTATGTCAACCAGATGCTTCGCAATTTCTGCGAAAAACATGTGCGCGATGGGACCGCTGGGATGGGTTAACCGTACAATTTAACACTTGGTTAACGGTTTAACGTGTTAATTTACATGGTTAATTTTCGTAACACAAATAATTCAATTAAATTAAGACTAATCACAGCTTCTTTATTACGTACCTACAAATGTTTTGCAATTCACTCATAAAAAATTGGTTTAGATAGTTACCTATAGAAATAACGATAAAAATGTAGGTATCTAACAAAAGCTTAAGGTCGATATCCGCGAGGCACAAACATCCAAAAGCATTTTGAACCATCGTATCTAGATTTAAATAACCAAATTCCAAGAAAACGGGCCTATATAGAGACCGTTTTTAAGTTCCACGAATCAATCGAACCCGCCTTCGTTTGCAAGTCAAGGTTACGGGGGGGCTAGCCTATTATTACGGTTTTTAGAAATATAATCGCTTAACTCTTTAACTGATTTTCTAAAGCAATAAGTAATTTAAAAAACTGTGAGCACGTACCATCTAGGTTATTTTTTTAAATTAAATTTAAGCGATAATTATTTTTTCCAGCTGTTGTCATTTGCAAGTAACAAGACGGCAATATGTTTGCCATTGTCGGTCAATGAATGTCATAATCATAAAGTACCAATTTTCATAGTGCGAGTGAAACTTTGTAGGGAAGTTAATTTTTAGGGTTCCGTACCCAAAGGGTAAAACGGGACCCTATTACTAAGACTTCGCTGTCCGTCCGTCCGTCCGTCCGTCCGTCCGTCCGTCCGTCTGTCACCAGGCTGTATCTCACGAACCGTGATAGCTAGACAGTTGAAATTTTCACAGATGATGTATTTCTATTGCCGCTATAACAACAAATACTAAAAACAGAATAAAATAAAGATTTAAATGGGGCTCCCATACAACAAACGTGATTTTTGACCAAAGTTAAGCAACGTCGGGAGTGGTCAGTATTTGGATGGGTGACCGTTTTTTTTTTTTTGCTTTTTTTTTTGTTTTTTTTTTGCATTATGGTACGGAACCCTTCGTGCGCGAGTCCGACTCGCACTTGCCCGGTTTTTTTTAGCTAGCCTATTATTGTGTCCCACTGCTGGGCAAAGGCCTCTCCCCTTGTCTTCCACGACTCCCAACATAGCGCCTGCTCTGGCCAGTTGTTGAGAAAGGTGTCTAGGTCGTCCTGCCATCTCCGTCTGGGCCTGCCGCGTCCGCGTTCTTCTTCTGGCATCCACTTGGTAGCTACACTGGTCCATCTGTCTGGACGCATACGGCAGACGGGACCGGCCCAGTCCCATTTGTCCCAAAAAATTATAAGTTATTTTAATGTGTAAGGGCATTTATTTGACGTTTGAAATATGAGAATTATGATTATCAACTATTTTATCAATCGTAACCAATTTTATTCATAGATATTCTTGTTCAAATGTAAGCAATATCAAAATATCTAAGATTATGCCTAAGAATTAACATTTTACAAGAGATGGAAAGATGGAACAGTAACTTTTATCAGTCCTCTTTTTTAGATTGGTACTACTACTAATATATTCTCCAATGCGAACTAAAATTGATATTAACTAACAACGCTTTTATTGAGAAAAAAATTGTCTGAGTTGTCTGACGGCAAATATCTTGCCGTTACCCACTAAAGGGTTAATGTCGAAGGATCGCCATAGAAAACCTGTTTGTATACGATCTTCAATTAAAAATATTTGTTATGGATCGCGTCTCGTCGCACTTAGGATCTCCTGCGGCAAACGTTTGTAAGTCTGCTCTCGATAAAAAACGATAAACAACCGATTGTGTGTTATATAATATCTCCTGTGATTCTTCATCGCGCAAATATTGCTGCATAACTTTGTTTGGACTTCAGTCTTCACTTTTCCAACGATTCCAGACACAATACCGGGGCGTGCAAAAAGTTTTACGCGCTATTATTCGCTACTAAGTACTCTACAAGCGCAAATGTCCTTCCATGTATTAGGTATGAGGCCAAGGATCTTCAACGGATTTTTCATGTATTAGTTTATGACAAACTGCATGCTTTCGCTTTGTTTGGTTTTCTTCTTCCTTCCACGCGGCCACTGCTGATAAGAACCTTACGAATTACTCGAACCAAATAAATTTCCAGATTATTAGACAATATCTTCTCTGGTATTAGTTATTATAATTATTTAAATTAGCCAATGTGGATGCTGCCACTATTGTTTTTTTGATTTTAGAATAGGATCCACGAGGATTCAACAGAACTCCTCAATTTTATTATTACCTACTAACATACGTAGCTCGGTACAAATAGCAACACTCCTAACTGTAATTCGGTGGACCTTATTCAATCAATCAATCAATAAACCTTACAAACTAATATATATAAACAATAATAAAAACCTTATATACTAAAAAATCATTTTCCTGACGCAGTTTTCTACAAAGCAACAACACATACAAAACACATAACGAAAGGCATAAGGTCCACCGATGTACAGTTGCCATCAGATATATCGGAGCGGCCAAGGTGTTCACAATATCTGAACACGCGCTCTAACGCCCTGACAATAGAGGCGTGTTCCGATATTTGTGAGCACCTTGGCCGCTCCGATATATCTGATGGCGACTGTACCTACCTACAGTTAACAGTGTGGGCGATACACATACAATACATACATACAAGATTGGATTAATATTAAAGAGACTTGTTTATTTGGCTCCCGGAATGAATCATACCCGGAACCGGATTGATAGAAGTATAATTATTTTTCGTGATACCTAAAAAAAATTAAGCAATGAGTTCAGGAGTGCGATGGTGCTAAATTAACTTGTTATAGGCATTGTGGTAGTCCTCCAATCAGATACCGAAGAGCGTAGTAGTCCCGAATTTCCTTTTTTAAAATACGAACAGTTGATACATAATTAATTTTTCTTACAATAAATTAAAAGAACTTTGACCTCTTCTTAGGAAAAAGTTAATTAAACAAGACTTGTAAGAATGTAGGATCTCGATTTGTGTGGGTCTTATTTATTTATTCCTGTTATAAATCGTCTTATTAATAACTAGGTACCAACTAGGTACTAAACAAAATGAATAAAGAAAAATAAATAATAAATATTGGGAACATCTTACACAGATCGACCTAGCCCCAAACTAAGCATAGCTTGTACTATTGGTTGTACTAGGCTACGATATAAACATACTAATACCTATAGATAAATACATACTTATATACATAAAAAACCAACCATGACTCAGGAAATATCTGTGTTCATCACACATATAAACGCCCTTACCGGGATTTGAACCCAGGACCATCGGCTTCGCAGGCAGGGTCACTACTCACTAGGCCAAACCGGTCGTCAGATGTTCTATCGATAACGTAACCATGCATGCATGTAAATAATGTATGATTTTTCTGTATTGTTTACAGCGGCGGGAGCTAGCTCAGACATGGGAAGTGAGCACTATTGCCTAAGGTGGAACAATCATCAGAGCAACCTGCTGGGAGTTTTCAGCCAGTTGCTTCACGACGAGAGTCTGGTAGACGTCACGCTCGCCTGCTCCGAGGGTGCCTCCATAAGAGCTCACAAAGTAAGCATGTTGTACTACATTATTATAAATATCTGGGAGACAAAAATGCGCGTTTTCCCAGGGCTAAGACCTAGCTAGATAGAAATCGTTTGAGCCGTTTCCGAGATCCCCGAAATATATATATATATATATATATATATATATATATATATATATATATATACAAGAATTGCTTGTTTAAAGGTATAAGTTTTTACGATGCAGATTAAGCTCAAATATGGGAAATGAGAAGCAACTACAGGGACGTTAGCATAAAGCAGGCCACTGACGAGCCTTCCAAATGGCAAATCCTAATATTAAACATTGTACGTTTTTTACATTCACGGACCGATTTTGGATTGCAGCCACGCTATTTGGACTGTTGGAAGGCTCGTCAGTGGCCACCTTAAGGAGCGCGTATTGCATCCAGTGATTTAACGCATATACAAATTTGTAAAAAATTTTGAACAATAGCTGATAATATGAAAATTACTTCTAAAAATGTCGAACTCATTGATTACTTTTTTTTGCAAAAAACGCGAACCCGTGGGCTCGCACAGCCATCTCGGGCACGCTTACGTTCAGTAAGATAAGAACCTGGACCCACAGGACCTTAAATAGGTACCTAGTCTACTTGGTAATTTAATACCTAACCTGTTTGCTTAGGCATTTAATTTATTTTGCATTAGGTCAAGGCATGGCAATGCATGAACGATTGAAATATAAAATACAGGAAACTAGTTACACGTGATTGTAAACTATAGTATGTATCTTTAGGTATTTAGTAGTAGTTAGGTAGGTAGTACATAAACAATTTGAATATTACAGCCAACCAAATACAAAACCGCCTGGATCAGTCACTGAACGACCTGACTTTAACCTACATTATATGATCATGTACCTACCTAATGTTTTCATCTATCCTCAACTGGCTTAAGGAGGCAATTGAGGGTAGATTTTGTTTCGGTACTTTTATTTAAATACCTAAAGATACAGAGTGAAGAAGATACAGAGAGACAGAAGCGCTAAACAGTGGCCTAGCGGTAAGAGCGTGAGACTTTCGACCCGGAGGTCGCGGTTCCAAACCCCGGCTCGTACCAATGAGTTTTTCGGAACTTATGTACGGAATATCATTTGATATTTGCCAGTCGCTTATCGGTGAAGGAAAACATCGTGAGGAAACCGGACTAATCCCAATAAGGCCTAGTTTCCCCTCTGGGTTGGCACGCAATGCACATTTGATCAAATAATGGACAGGTAGAATACCACCCTTACATATAGTTTGACCATGCAGGGACTGTCATTTCGAAATTTCAAACATAGACAGAGAGAATCATACTGTCTTTGTCGTATGCTGTACTAGTACCCAAAAGAAAGGGATGAGTAGGTATAGGTAGTTTTTTTTGTTTTGATTTACTCCCAAAATTTATCCACATCTCCTAGGATGGAGCAAACTCAGATTATACGCATTTAGAACCAAATGAAGGTATCGAAATGATTTTCAGCTTGCTGGGAATTAATTCCTCAAAACGCTTTTCTTGGATCTAATTTGACTGGCCTATTAGACATGATTTACTCAAATCAATCGTCAATCGCAAACCTGCACTTGTCTAAAAAAGTACGTAGGAGATTTTTACGTACTTAGATAACAAAGCGTGAATGTGCCATAATAATAAATGTCTAATTTCATAGAATTTCACGTTTATGGTGATACTTGCATTTTTTCATTCCAAAGTCTGTGAATACAGATTTAATTGTTTCTATAAATTTTACTTTAAAATATATTTTTCTCGCTATTCAGGTCGTTCTCTCTGCGTGCTCTTCCTACTTCCGTTCGCTGTTCGTGGACCACCCCTCGCGGCACCCCATAGTGATACTCAAGGACGTGGGCCTGGAGGAGCTGCGGACCCTGGTCGACTTCATGTACAAGGGGGAGGTCAACGTTCAGTATTGCCAACTACCCGCGCTCCTCAAGACTGCTGAGAGTCTTCAGGTATGTTTTTTATGATAGAAGGCAAACGAGCAGATGAATTGCTTGATGGTAACCAATTACACCGTCACCCGTGGACATTCGCAACTTTAGAGGGGTTGTATGTACGTTTCCGGCCTTTAAGATGGGAGTAAAGTAAAAACATATACAAAAACACAAAAATGCGCGTTTTCCCAGAGATAAGACCTATAGCTAGATCGACTTTTCGCCCCCGGAAACCCCCATATAGCAAATTTTATCCAAATCGTTAGAGCCGTTTCCGAGATCCCCCAAAATATAGATAGGTACATATAAATAAATAAATAAATTATAGCTGGTCAAGCAGATATTGTCAGTAGAAAAAAGCGGCAAATTTGAAAAATGTAGCCGCGAAGGGATGTCAGCCCATAGAAATTTTGAATTTCGCGCCTTTTTTTACTGACAGGATTTGCTTGATCAGCTATAGTTTGTTTTGGCCTATTGGTTGATAGGTTAGCCAATAACCATGTTAAAAAAAAGCTTTGATGTACTACGTAACGTACCATGGCCGACTTGATGTTCATGAGAAAGATCAATGTCCAGTACCTTCCTATTGACATCTGCCCGCGATGCTTAAGACTGACGAAAGTTTCAATTTACAATGCTATTAAAACTCGAGTTTAAAACAATCAATCAATAGCTATCGCTGGCAGTAGGTATAATAAGATAAGCCGCTAGCATATTTGGTACACTTCTTGACGAGTAGGCAGGCACAAGTCGTTTTTACTTGTGAGATGTGCGTCTAGATAAGTTTTTAAAATAGGTACCTACCTAACAAAATTTATTTAGTACCTATATTTACATCTATACGATGCCTCTGTCACTTGACTGGGGAATATATAATAATATACACGGTGGCTAAAAAATAACTTAGCGAGGTTTTATAAGAAACTAGTGCAGTAGTTAATAACACTTGCTTTTTTTCATTTCAGGTCAAGGGATTAGCTGAAATGACTACATTAAGTGCAGCTGGTATCGATACAAGAAACGTTCCTGAACCAATGGATGAGTGCCAATCCAAGGACACCAAGGAGTGTCAAGAGTCCCACGAGAGACTAGATGGTTGCGAGAAATGGGAGAGAGAAGAAAGGCGTGACTTGAAGGATACCCGTGATAGAGAAAACAAGGATCGAGACTCAAGAGAAGCTCATCCAAGAGAAAGTCGCGAGTCGAGGGAATCACATAGAGAGCATAGAGAACCGCGAGACTTAAGAGAACATCGCGACCATCGCGATGTGAGGGAGCACAGAGAGGCGAGAGAGCCTAGGGAACCTCGTGAACCTAGAGAAAATAGAGAACCGAGAGAAACTCGCGAGCATCGCGATGTGCCTCGGGATTTAAGGGACAATAGAGAAATTCGAGAGCCTAAAGAAATAGAGTCATCACCTCCAAGGATATCGCCATTACTGTCAGTTCGGAGGTTTAGAAATGAGAACTCTACAGAACCTCCTACCCCAACGCATCCTCCCCTGCCCAAGGATGAACCGCCTGACGAGCCAATGCGTCCTTCGTCGCCCGAGGACGACGCAGTATCTATAAGATCAAATGGGGCGCAAAATGAAAACATTGGTAAGTATATATTGTACATATCACAAAATGTACCTACCTATTAATTTAATTTTATAGAGCGCACCCGAGCTACATACATCGCCATTGTTAGTAGCTCGGTACTACTTACATGGCTAGAGTCTGTTCGGAAAGAGAAGAGTCGTGAAATGTATTGGGCCCCATACATTCCACGACTCTTCTCTTTCCGCACAATCTATAGCGTCAAGTGTAAGTCTTGGGTAGTTGTGTAAAAGTCTGTGACAACCCTACTGTAACTGTGTGCTTGTGCGCGGCGTCGGCATTTACGCTAACATCAAGGCGTCGGTCCACTTTCTTTTTGCACTATGGTAATGCGATTGAAATTTTTGATAATGTTATAGTTAGACCAAGATAAGTCTGCTGCAAGTTTGATAGCCCAGACTGTGCAAGTGTTCTGAAATCATTTAGTGTAGTAAATAAAGGTAGTGGACCCCGCAGTAATTCCTCGCCCAGAAAAAACTTTACAGTATCATAAAGTATCAATAAATAAAAAATATTGTATAAATTTCCAAAGAATAATAATAATATAATTAAAGTAAATACCTAAAGTCTTAAATCGTTAATATCTTTTTACGGAAAAATGCTCCGTTCAAAGTTTCTTCACCAGACATATTCATGTAACGTATTACAACAATATATGAAATATCAAAAAAAATATCCCAGCAGAAATACCAGTATTAATAAAATATAATTTTTTGGCGTGTCTTGGCCCGGAAAATTGCTCAGTCTAATTTTTACACTGGAATGCCATTTAATTGCCGTTTTATACCTACAAAATGAAAATCTAAAAAATTCCACTCTCAGTTTTTAATAGTTCTATAATACATACATTTGGGTACGCATTTTTTTTGGATTTTTTATCCACTGCGCCAAATTATATTCTAATATCATATAAGAAGAAAAAAATTACAGAGCAATTTTCCGATGAAAATGAGCGTCAAAAAAAGGAATTCTCATAAAAAAATATTCTCATGTTTGACAAAACTTTTAGATTTTTTTCTAGTATCACATACTGATACAAATAACTTATTTTGTAAAATAATTTTGGACTGAGGAATTACTCGGTTCAATATATAATCAGATTTGTGTTTTTACCTAACTTAGGAGTGTTTTTTTTTGGATATTTATATGTTAGTCTCGGCTCATACTATACAATAACCAAGCTAAATTTCATCGACTGAGAAATTAATGCATGGGTCTCCATACAACAACTTGCTTCATTTACTACACTAATTCATCTGAAATCTGAAATTTTACACGTCGAACTTCTATGAAATTATGACGTATAATTAACACTTGGCAGAGGACCGGACGAGTTGGAGATTGCTCGACCAACAAGAGCACAGCTCTTAAATATAAAGAAGAAGAAGAAATAACACTTGCACAGTATTATGCTGTAAAAACGTTGCAGAGTTATGAGTTATCTTGGTCTAACTCTATGTGTTTGTGTCGTGTCAATAAAATGACTACTTTCGAACGTACTTTCTGTTGTTTCTGTCATACCATCTGTCACTGTCAATGTCAAAATATAATTGAAATCCAAGAATGAATCCAAGTCCATCGACTTGAAGCAGTGTTTATTTATTTTATTAGCTTTAAAAAGTCTTAAATAAATTGAAGAATGTCAGTACCGGAAAAAAGGCTATTTCGGATTGTAAAAATCATCCATAACTGTAAACAAATCTTGCTGTTTCCGACCTGAACGACATGTAAGACTTTAAATAACATACAGACTCCAAGTATTTACACTATGCCTTACCCATTGTTCGTATTTTTCTATATATTTATTTCGAAGTATGAAAACAAAACTACGCAAGGATGTTTGTAAACTTAGCAGTTTATAAATTTACGTTTCAGGCATAAACATGACTATAAACAGCCACGGCGTGTTGGGGCCGCGGTACTCGCCAGTGGAACAGCGGCTGAGCGTGTTGAACGCGATTTCACACCCTGGTTTACCTCATCCTTCACATGCATCATTGCCCAGTCCACGGAATGAGCCAATCGCAGGCCCCTCAGGGCTGCCACCGGTGCAACAAGTACCCTTGGTAAATGATTCCTCTTTTACTATACTCGTTATCTTCAGGTATTTAAATAAAAGAAAAGAAATAATTTGTACATATTCGGGTATAACATTAATTGATTAACCAACTAAATACAAAACCACCTGGATCTGTCACTGAACAACCTGACTAACCTAGATTATTTGTGTATGTTTTCATCTACCCTCAACTGGCTTAAGAAGCCATTTGAGGGTAGATTTTGTTTACTCTTTTTTGAATATCTAAAGATACAGACTATACATAGTTTGTGTTGTGAAGAATTTCAATTGCCGGTAACCATGTACCTAAATGTGTATGAGATGAGCACTCTTTTAAGTGCAGTTGTTAACTCTTATGAGGGCTGACAGTCCAAAACTGACCTTTTGATATGACACAACCCCTACTTTTTCTTTCACTTGCTCCAAAAAGCTGACTAGGAAAAAGGACCACTAAGTTGCTGTCAATGACTCCAGAGTCCTTTTCCAGACTATAGTAGTTAAAATTTAAGCTTTTTGTAGTTTTTCATCTCCTCCTACAGTTGGTACAGTCAAGTGTAAAAATATGGGTGAATACAATGTACTCAAAAATATGTCTCATATTTCTTAATTTACTGCCATAAGAGCTATGGTACATATATTTTTGAGTATGATGGGTGCACCCATATTTTTATACTAGACCAGCGGTCGGCAACCTTTTAGCAGCCAAGGGTCACATAGCAGTTAACAAAGTGGACGCGGGCCGCACTTTGTTAATATTTATGACTTTATCAGACATTGTCATTTGTTAATATTACAAACAAAATACTTCAAAATAGCCAGGGAGGCTCGCGGGCCGCAAGTGAGACATTCGCGGGCCGCATGCGGCCTGCGGGCCGCTGGTTGCCGACCGCTGCACTAGACTATACCTACTATAACTACATGTAGTTTTGTTAACAATTCCAGTCACTGAAGAAGGAAGTCGACTGGGACCGGAGTAATGAAGACAAAGGTGGCGAATCATCCACAGACTATCGAATACAGCATGAATCTGTGAGTACTCAGTACATTATATTTGTGTTGTACTCAGGGAAAGGGGACCTTAGTAGGTGTTTAAATTTAAAATCTTTGATAAATGTTTAAATACCTGTTACACTAAGGTCTCTATTTATTTGAAACTATTATATATTTATTAACCTTTTGAACCCTATTAGTATACCAATGAAGAGTACCATTGCTCACACTCTTAACTGTCCATCGGTGAACCTTATGCCTTAAGTAATAAGGTCTACCAATGGACAGATAAGAGTGTTGCTGTTTGTATATTAATGCATTAGAGGTATGTACCAATAACTAAGAGACAATTTTATACTAAAATATATCCAAAATCAAATCCTGTTTACCAAATGTCACTTATTGATAATCCAAGCATTGATATAATGTAACTTATCTGAGTGATCTGGTACCTAAAGCTGATTTATTATGATACTACAAAATCATGTCTGACTTCATATCTTATTTAATTGTTGGTGCAACTTTTCGCTGTGTATGTATGTGTTAATTTTTTGGAAATTCATATCATTCATTGTGTTTATTTAATAAATTAGAACTATTTACCACCATAAAAAAATAATGAAAAAAGAAAACAAAAATAAGATGACACCATTATAAATTATTTAGTAAATAAATGCAATATTGGCTATGTGAACTATTCGCACGATGCCTTTGGGATGCAATGAAAAGTCATGTTTTAATGAATATTTTACATTGATGCTAATGAACAAGACTGAGTGATGATTTCACAGATAATTTACTACTCTATATTTAATTTTATTTTATTATAGTTAAATGTAAATAAGTTTGGTGTTGGTACTATTGGTGTTGTGTAGCTTGCTTACTTTAAGTTCCATTAGAGTTCAAAAGGTTAAAAAGATAATATTTTACTGAAGTCCCTTTACTTTGGAGGCTGAAATATTTTCTTTTCAAGTAATGATTTTGTACCATGTTGTTTGTAGACTAGCTCTTTTATTTTAAAGTTATCACAATAATGTTCATAGTTTCAATGTGTGGAACATACAATTGTATTGATCAATATTAACAAAATAATATACAAGGTGCTCACAATGTGGATTATCTTTTTCAATAAGATACAAAATGGTCAGTATGTCGAGGAATGTATCTGCCTTTGTCATGCAATGTGGGTGAATCAACTTTTAGGACACTGATTTTGTGTCCTAGGCTTCCTAGCAAAGAAAAATTGATTTTTCATAAACTATGTTGATTTTTTTACTTGTTTGTTTACACGGGCATTATTAGATCCGTAAGTATTTAATTAACACACACATTACATATACATTTTCTACGGTAACGCAGCAAAAAGAAGTTTGCTATACAAAAGTCTGGGACACACCATTCTTGTCTGGGTCAGCTCAGGGACACACCATGTCTAACTTTCTTCTGAACGAAAACAGTGTTCTAAAAGTTGATTCACCCATGTACCAGTTTAAAAAATACAAGGGATCACTGTTTTTTGAATTTCATTCTTGGTGTTTAAAATTATTTTTTGATTACTAGTGACATTAATTAATAGGTACTTGATAAAACAAATGAGGATTACTATTAAATTAGGGTTAATAAAACCAGAATATTGTGATAACTTTTTATATGTGTACTCTATGTGCATTGTGCATGTTGTATATGTTACTAAATATTTTTTCATGTATCTAAATACATATTTCATAACATATTTACTTATTTCCCTGTATATGTGCCGCATACTACCTTTTATGAACATACTTGATTTTAAGAGCGGGTTTACGCTAGAAAGTAGAAATTCAATTGTCATCAAAGTTATTTCATATTCCTTGTATGCCGTACAACTGCGAAATGCCAAATATTTCTGTTAGATTTTTTCGAATTGAGCAATTCGAAATAATGGAATAGCCATGATGGCTGGGCTAAGAAACGCATAGTAGTAAGCCAGTTTATATCATGACCAAAACATATTATAGCAAAAATAATTAGAATATAATGATAATTAAATAAAAAAATATATACCTAAACAAACTGTAAGTAGAACAAAAATCAAGTAATGACCAAAATACCCGCCAGTGTATGAATTGAAAAAAATCGTTCAAAATTGAATGTTTTTTGTAACAATATCGAGGTACTATACTCAAAAACGTAGTATCTGCGCCCACATTTGCTCGATACAAAATTGTACAAATGGCAGACTTGATACCTTAAGGTACCCACTACTAAATCTATGTCTACTAGTCTACCATTGAAAATTCCAGGGTTTTAAACCCCATTGATTATAAATAATATTTAATAATTTGTTAAAGTCATAGTAATTTTTTTATTGGATTATATAGGTATACCATTAACTACGTTATTTGCTCAATGAAAATTTATATAGTATTTAAATATTAAAATAACAATTTATTTTAAAAAGTAGTAAAACAATGTTTGTTAGACTCATTTTAAAGTTACCTACCATCAGAGTAAATTGGCCAGAAATATATTTTTTAGAATTTTTTAGACTTTGATGTTTGAATAATAATTATGTTTTATTATTTACTCAAACTATATTAATATTGATTTAATTTTCACTACATTACCTACATTTATTTTAACTAACCTAAAAATAATTTAAAATAGTAAAGTGTAATAAAAAAACGTAAGGTCGCGTAGCTTTTCAACAGCTTTACTTTTATGTAACGAATATATATTAGGTCCTTACCTATGAAATTGGCGTTTTTGTTCATAGATATAAGTCTGATCCTAGTTTTTTTTTTTTTACAAAAGTACATACACAATTACAATAAAACTACAGTGCACTCAATAAACAACGATTTTACATACAATTAATTGTTATTTTTTATTGTTAAGTGTTCAGAATTAAGCCTTGAAAATAGGTCTTTTCATGTGCTGTCGGTTCGAGTATTAAAATTACTTATATTTTTCTAATGGTACCAATTTTCAAGAAATGGAGATATTGAAAACATACCTTAAAGGTGTCAAAAATTACTGGAAAAATTTTGTTTGGTTTGAATTAGCCATCAAAAAAATATCCGCAAAATTAATTGTATGGAAATTCGTGTTTCGTTGAAATTCTCCGAACAAAACGCCAATTTCATAGGTAATGACCTAATATTAGGGTGGAGCGTCGTTGTATGGAAAAAAAATAAAATTTGATTATCAATGTGGAACCGGTACCAAAAGTTGCAGTTTGTCATGTAGATTATAGTGATTATAAAAAGTTTCAAAATCAACACTACTTTTAGCCCTCTACTCAGCCGCTAAAGAAATTAATAAAGGTAAATTTTCATCAATTATTAAAATATACTATTTCACTAATATGTGTACATTTTATTGAAATTATATAATACTTCATAAGCGTATAATAAGTTATTACCAAAATTTTAGTGCAATTTTCAATAATTATGAAATAATATAATTTCAAAATTTTATATTAAACAGCAATTTCATGCAAAACAAGGAAAATGCTACAGTGTAAAAAAATATATGAGTTATTTTTTTTAGACATTCTTGTGTCAAAGTAACGATGTTATTGATTACGAAAAGTATCATTTTACTGCAAAAAAACCGTTACTTATATGTTTAAATAAGCGTCAAATTTCGCCCTTCGGCGTCGCTTACGCCCTTTTTGGGTCATGTTCACACGTATGTTAGGCATATATATACGTATATTAGTATTCATTTTATTATCTTATCATGTTCAAAATAGTTTTCACGAATCTGTTATGGGTTTTAAACTCCAATTTGTGCACAATATCCGGGTTAAAGGGCATTTTCCATAAAACCCCTATTTACGTGGGTTTACCATGTCTTAAAAATATACGTTATAAACAAAAATAAGTATAGGAATCGAGTATATCTGTAATAAAAAGATGTTATTTAATGAATAAAACTTGTTATAAAAAAATAAGCATAAATAAAATTTAATAAAAATATACATATATTGCTATATATAATCGAATAGTAGAGGGCTAAAAGTATATTCCAATATTTTTTTTATTATTTTTCCCTTAAATAATAAAAAATTAGACATCCTTTTAGAGGGGTTCCATTGCTATATTAATTTTGGATTTCGCTCCACCCTAATATATATATATTGTGCGTAGTGCTATGCGACTAGAACACTTTATTGATACCAAGAAACTTTACCTGACAGCTCATTGCTAAAGTAGATAGTTACCTCAAGCGAATACACTCTAAAATTCGTTACATAAAAGTGCTGCGGTTAAAAACGCTCTGCCTTACCATTTTCTTTGGCTTGGATGTATATTCCCGTCCCACATTTCATATTTCTATTTAATCTAAGCCGTCGTTATGTAGCTTTGATTCACATTACTAATAAAACTATTGACAGTTGGTCTTCCAATGACATACCTTGCCCAATCATTATGCAGTGTAGTTATTGGTGTTTTTAGTTGTGTGGACGTTGATTTCGAATTCAATGCATGCTTTTTTGATATGCTGCGCTATTTTGAATATCGAGTACTATGCCTTGCTGTCAAGAAGTTGACCTTCATACTGTTGGCCATCATTTTTATATCCATTCATTTTGTTTGATATGTATTTTGGGCAGATGTATATTTTAACTTTGGCCATATACATGCATTTGTTTGAGTTCGATTCGGTGATTCAGTGAGCGCGTTGCTAACCAACAAGGCATGACGCGTCGCGGCTCCCGCGTCACTCCTGCACTTTTATTGGGCAAAAATGAGCGTCAACTTCTTAGATAGACTATTAAAAATTAACCGAGACTGCATCATTTAGACAGTAGTGGTAGCGATATTGCACACATTTTGGTCCGTGGACAAAATAGCAGACGAAAAAAGAAGTTGATGTTCTTTTTTGTGGTTGCAGGAGTACGAAGGGTCCGCTAGGGTGCGAATTGAGGAGGGGGAGAGAGGGTACCCGTGCATACACTGCGGCGCGGCGTTTCCCCACCAGAGCAAACTAACGAGGCACATACTGACCACGCACACACTCGACACTCTGAAGTATCGGGACGCTATACTTGGGCGGCCGCTGGGGTTGCCGATGCTGGGTCAGTTCGCGGACCCGCCTTACATGTCCATGCCCACAGAGGAGTCCCCTATAGACCTGGACATCGGGCCGGTGGAGCCCGGGAACGTGGTGTTGTGCAAGTTCTGTGGCAAGAGTTTCCCGGATGTCTCGTCGCTAATAGCCCACCTACCGGTGCACACGGGCGACCGACCGTTCAAATGTGAATTTTGTGGAAAAGCTTTTAAGCTGAGGCATCATATGAAGGACCATTGTAGAGTGCATACTGGTAAGTTACTTACAAGTTTCTGAACTATTTCTATAATCATTTATATTCAACGTTTTGAGTGACTGGGCGTCACAAGTTAATCATGATCTCGGACGCCATAAAGCATACGACACTAAATATTTAGTAATAATCTAGCTTTTATCAAATCCGATTCACAAAAAGTATTTACAGGAGATCAGAAGCCAAGCAATGGTACATGAATTGAATATACAAAAACATAGTTTTATAGTTATATATGTAGTTCGGCCAGATTTTACAGGTCTGTTACAGTGCCATCAATAATGGCCGTGGTATCTGGGACAACATGATTTCACGTCTTGTGCGCTCAAAACATTTAAGTATCGCATGATAATTTTTTCAAATCTTAATTACAGGTGAAAGGCCTTTTCGGTGTGTTTTGTGTGGCAAAACCTTCTCTCGGTCAACTATCTTGAAGGCGCACGAGAAAACTCACTATCCGAAGTACGCGCGAAAATTCCTGTCGCCTAGTCCTGTGGATACCGAGGAGGAAAGCCCGCACCAATGAGTATGGGATGGCTATAGTGTACAATTGACGCGCGAGTGTATATTAACCAATAATATACATTATTATTGGACATAGTCAATGAGCGAGCAGTGGTAGAATTGAACAAATGGAGGACAATATGTTGTAATTTATTAAGAATGTGATTAAGCGCCGCAACTGTGATCTGAACGATATGAATAATATTTGATATTTCACTAATAGATAATTATCACACAAAAGTGGTTACTTCTGCGTTTTCTTATTGAAGATGAGCGTTTATTTTTCTCATTTCGTTTGCTTATGTTTTATAAGCGTTTGGAACGTTAGGTGCTTTCTTTACGCTTTAGGTAATATTGAAATCTCGTCGTAGGATGAGTCTTGTAGACGGCATAGCCAAAGTTAGCTAGTGAAGTAAAACTTCTTGTTTTAATATTATTTGTTTTATATTTCAAAGAACACTTTCATATGGTGAATGCGCTCATTATTCAGCTTCTTATTTTGAGAACGTTCCTTAAATGAGCTCTCATGTTTGGTTGCCATTTCAAAGCTTTTTAGTACCTACTTAACGAGGACTGTAAAATAATTGATTTAGAGCTGACGTAACCTTTAGAGACTTGCATTATTAAATTTATTATAAGTAGTTCATCTCTCAGAGTTGATTTGATAAACCAAATTAAAGATTGATAATGAGTGCTTTAATTATTATTATTAGAGATCATAGAACAATTGCACTCAATAAAATATAGTTTGTAATGATTAAAAATTAGGGATATGAGATTTTTACTAATTTTATGTCTTTCGAAGTAAATGACGCACGCTCCCCTGAGGTAATTCAAAAGCAATATTACGACATATAAAATGTACATAACATATAGTTTGATAATATCGGATTTATAGGAAATTTATTAGAACGTAAAAATAATGCTTCAGTAGCTCCGTATTTGGTAACTTGGGGAGGGTTGTGGATGTGTGATCCTGGGAATCAAAGCTTTAAACGCTGTTTCTGTTCTGTCCGAATATAGCCCATGCCTCTTCATCCCAACGGCTCACTATTTCGGAAGCACCGTTATGTTCTGGTTCCGCGAATTATATTGGCTACCATACGTGTCATGTTGAGATGTAAGAGGCATAGCCTGAATATATTAATATATATCAAATTTTCTATCTATTTTCATACTGCAGAACCATATTGTTTTATTGTACAGAAAGTTTCAAATGCTTTATTACTTAAATATAGTGAAAGTTGAATCGTTGATAAATCGATTAGTTTAATATTAGATCAGCAGGGCCAGTTTACTTTTATTACAATTACAATATACAGTACAATTTTTAAAATCTGTTATTACGAAGCATTTGAAACTTGTCTCACAACCACTGTGTTCAATAAATTCAACAGAGTCAAATACAGGGATATTTTATGGATTATAACATGCATTTTAATTCACTTTTGTTTTTGACTACTGACTCAGTAGCCTAATGGTTTGCCGAAGTCTGTACAGAAGTTTATCGACCACAAACATAATATCTATTATTTAACCAATGATTTTTGAACTAAAGCTTTGATTTGGTACTGATTGGAAAGTTGGCTCACTTTAGTCGTAAGTTTTCTTGATTATATTTTAACCTTTTGTTCTTTATTGCTTACGGTACTCCCTTGTTCATGCAGTTTTATTTATTTAAATTAAGACCGAATATCACTATTGTAAAAAAACGAATACATAATAGATATTAAACTAGTCGATAGATAAATACATACCCTTATAATGATTTCTCAAAATCTATGTGACCTAAGTACATGGGGACATATCATCATTTTAACTATCAAAATCAAAGTGTTTTTGCACTTGTCTTAACATACGTAACTTGTTTAATTTTTGTATTGTTGGACTAGTAGTATAAAATATATTAAATATCAGATTCTGTTTAAATGTAGGCGTTAAACACCTCTTAACGTGTATAAGAGGATTAGTAGCTGTTTATTTCGAAAAATATCAAATGAAAGTATTATAGTTAATTAGGAAAAGAACTGTGATATATAAAAAAGTAAGGACACCATCTGGGAGTTAAAATTACGATCTCAGAAAGTGATTTGAGCCGTTTTCGCGTTTTGGACCTCAGTGGTCGATGTGATTTTAAAAGGATATTTTGTGATTAAATCTATGGTTTTAGTAACACGTCTTTTAATTTTTTACTTACGGAGATTTATGAAATAAAATTAAGTATCTAAATTTAGGTTTAGGCCTCTTCAAAACAATTTTATTATAATGATCATTTTTAAATTTATAATAATATTATTATGCTAAATTAATTTATAGAGAAAACAAATATTATTGAAAAACACGCCCTTACGTGTCTTTCCAATAAAGATTTCTATATTAGGCGTTTTGTAATAAAGGACTTAAGTGCTGCACAGTACCTAAACGCCTAACATTCCGAAATTATTCCAGTGTGGGCAAAAATATTATTTTTATGCTAATGCCACCGATATTTCGTAGTTGTACTTATAATGTATTTGTTAAGTATACTGTCTTAAATATATGATCATTGATCAATGTCCTTATTTCTTTATGTTTGGGAGTACCGTTCGCAAATATTCATGCTTGTTTGATTCAATGGAATGTAAAGATACTAAAGATATTCTAATTGTATTGAAATTATGATGTGGTAGTGTTATAGGAGCTCTTCCAAATGCACGTGGTAAGGTTAATTAGGTATAAATTGCGCAGTAATTGTCTACGACACTTTGTTTCAATGATTTGGTAAAATGTAAATGTGATTGTGCGCGTCTACGTTTAGGATCACTTATAAATAACTTTGAGTACATTCCACTTATACTTACTGTATGGTAAATTTTCAAGTTCGATTTCAGAGAAGGTATTTGTCGTTTGTGTTTAGTTGGCGCAGTCATTAGGGATGGTTCCATCATTTTACAAATCAAATCATACCAAATTTGACTCTGTTAAAAATTAAGATGTCTCTAAAAATTATAGTAGATGTTTTTACATACCTACTACAACAGACTTACATTAAGAAAAAAACATGTGCGATTGCAAACATGAAACGAGAAATTACCATAACTTAATTAATTATTTCTTGTAAACATGAATTGTTCAATATCATGTGTTCAAAAGAGCAGTTTGAATTTTATGTAGTCATTTAAAAGTGATTTCCCTTTATCTAAATTATTAGTGAATTTGCCTCGCCATGGAGGCGGAAAAACAAAATTCAAAGTTGGTATTTAAATTTATGAAGTGTAAATGCATTTTAGAAATAGATTGGTAGATGCGCTACTTCCCGGAGCTAGAATGGTCAAAAATGTCTCAAAGGCAAGAAAATGGAAAAAAAATACACGAGAATGTTGCTATTTGAAAAGCTGCACTCTTTTTATTTTTTGGAGTCTAACGTTACCAAACTTTATAGTAATATGGAAACCTTGATTAATGTTCCTCTTCTTATTTTAAGAAAGATTGAATATTTACAATTTACATAAATAAATAATAGCAATAATATCAGTAATAATGAAGCGAATTATCAAATTTGTACGAGTTTTTATCGAAATAGTTTAATAATAGAACAGAATACAGTTGAAAGGCTATTTTGTTTCCTAACTTTCAGAGGTACTATTTATTAATAATCAATTAATATTTATGAATAATATTAATAGAATTATATCTTTATGTATTGACGTTGTAAATAGGCAGTGTGATGAATGTTGTTAGTCAATTGTAACATACATAACGAGAACAATAGATTCTACGACCCCCAAGTGCAGTTATTCAAATTTTAACATTAACCTAATGTTGCCACGCCCTGCGATCTCTCACGCCGTTAGCACAACTACATTTAATATACATATAGCATATGTATGTATATATGGTTACTTAGAAGTTTTTCTTAAGTATTTACAGTGCATGATAACATTGATAACTAAAACACTAGCACGATCTCTTGTTTTCAAAATTAGATTTAATGTAGATTCATTTTATATCAAATTGTGACCACAGTTTTATATTTAGAGTGCCTCTTGCCTATACAAGACTTATATAAAGGCTGCAAATCACGGAATAATATATGTAGCGAATAAACTACCTATAGTAAAAGTTGTACATTTTATGGTGAAAATTGTAACTTGAGTTATGATATGTAGCCAGCGGGGCGAAGTATATTCGAGAGGTTAGGGTCGAGCAATCCCGGGTGGGCGATCTGCGCAGCGCCGATTCGCTTGACCACTCCGAGGATAGCGCATTTCAATCTTGTGATATTATTCGCCGAACAACCAGGAGTACTTTCGTACATACATTAACAATAGTTTTATTTAAACTAGCCTTTAGAATATACATTAAGTTTCGTCCACGAGAGTTGTGTAGGTATTTGTAGTGGGAGCGTTAATTGTTACTTTTAATTAACCTACCATTTTTAAGTGGCATACCTAAATATAGAACTTAATTGCAATTTTTCTAAGTTCCTGTAGGTTTATTGTATATTGTACAATTTGTTTTAATAATAATGTGTTTAATATAAATGATTTAGATTTAAAATGTTTGTGACTACTATATTTGCTAGCGTAATATTTAAAACAGCATAAGTTACAAGAGTAAGTCCCGACTACATATACAAGAGTGATAAATAATTATAACATTAAGTATGTCAAAAAGATGAATATTTATCTTGTAATGATTGAGTGTAGGTACCAGTAACTTTGCTGTTTTGCAAATTACGCTATCAACCATTTTTATTCAGCACAAGTTCAAATAATGTAGGTCCACTTAATTTATAGAATTGTTTCTTCACCGAGAAATCGATGGATTTTCATAAGCTGTTTTATTTAACAATCATTGTTGACATTGTAGATTAGAGAAAATCTGTTTTGCCTTTTAACAATATTATCTATTGATAGTTCATAATGTTGTAACAGAAAGCTGAATTTTGTTAAATATATATTGCAGCAATCATAGTTACAGAATATCAAAAAGATCGAGGATCAAATTGGTGTAATGTTTCGTCAATTGTGCAACAGTCTTAACCAAGACCCTATGCTGTTGATCATTGTAACTTTTGAAACAAATATAAGCATATCATAGCTGTAAAAATACAATTTTGACAAATAAAAGCTCTACAATCATTACAAAACTTGTCTTTTTTTTCTAATCCATCTAAAATGTTTATTACGAGGTACGTGTGTTTTTACTATAACTTCAACTGTAATACTATATCGCTAGACTTTCTATGACTAATAAGTAATAATAAATATATTTTCTTTTACAGATGTGTCTGGACATGACATGCAGTTCACCCAGTATTCCGAGTCCTATTCCACCGCGAAGCCCTACCGCTCTACCGATCTGGTCGCCGTTACTGGCGTTACAAGCGTGCCGCTTACGCAGGTATCTTAGCGATGACTGTATGACTTACCAGAACAGGCACCTCCTTCACTCCGAAAGACGCCGGTGTGGAGTCTGCCTCGCTTCATTTCCCTCCACGTGGCTTCTGGAGCGCCACGCCGCCCTGCAGCACGCGTCGCAGACCTCTTGCGACGATAAACCATTTGTCTGCGAACAATGTGGACAAAGCTACAGATATAGGTCCGCTTATGTAAAACATAGAGAGCAAAATCACCGAGCCAGGCTACCGGCTGACAAACTATTCACCTGTGACGTCTGTGGAATGCAGTTCCGCTATCTCAAGTCATTCAAAAAACATCGTCTGAATCATACTTTAGAGCGACTTCACACAAAGAACACCGATCAGAGTGACAGTATGGATCAAGTTTCTAGCACAAACGAGGCTTTGTTAGGTCGCTGTGGTGAAATGGACCTTTCCATTAAAAAGAAAAATAGACCTGAAAACACCAGAAGCCCCCCGATTGAAGTTCACGATGAACAAGACAGTACCGTTGATTCGAACGGCCCATCAGACTCCATAGTGACAGTTGACGATTCGACTGACTGCAGGAACTCGAGTGCCGAAAGTGAGAGCAAACGTGACGACACTCCTTCGAAAGAAAGAAGGCGCGTTCCTGTCTCATTTGCCAGCGTTAGTTCAATCGCAGATAGTTCAGAAAGTGAGTCTCGAGCTGATAGCAAACAGGACAGCGCGAGTCCACATTCGGGAATTATGGGATTCTTGCAAAATGATGATAGGCAACGAGATAGGGAGAGGAGATTTGCATGTCCGTTTTGCGGGAAATGCGTTAGGTCCAAAGAGAATTTAAAGTTGCACGTGAGGAAGCACACCGGGGAGCGACCGTTCGTGTGTTTGTTCTGCGGGCGCGCGTTCGGAGGTAAGAGCGACCTGACTCGACACCTCCGAATTCACACCGGCGAGAGGCCGTACCACTGCGAGGCCTGCGGCAAGTGCTTCGCGCGGGCCGACTACCTGTCCAAGCACTTGACCACTCACGTGCACAACGCGCGCTGATCCGCCGCAGCCCACGTCTCTGCACCGACCGCGCCGTCCTCCGTTCAATATTCGCATACCTCTATATTTATTGACCGAGTCATATTATAACATTAAATCGGAATATTTTTTAATACATTTTTAAACTTTACACGACGATATTAAGCAGGTTTTATTAATAGCTCACAGGACTGTTTTTATTTTAGAGTTGTTTACGGATAAGTAGTTAATTGAGTAATTTTTGATAATTATCTAAGAGGATATACTTTGGAACGTTAAAAATGACAAGAAGTGATTGCACAAGAGTAATACACAGTTGATCGCTTGTGTGGCTTACAGACCTAGACATTCACGATATTAATGTTTTGCAGAAAAAACTGAATATTTGTTTGTCTGAGTCTGTATACGATATTGCGTCGATTCCACTTAATATTTCTTGCTATGGTATTCTTCTTCTACCACACAGAAACTTACTTCACATACTTACATTAAAAGGAATTGTTGCTTACACTTTAAAAATTGAAGTAATGTAAATTAACGTAGATTATTGTTTACTCATCTTTTTTTTATCTTTGTTGTAATTCTTACTTGGAAAGTGCAACGGTATCGAAAGGTACTCGATATTTCGTATAAGAACACATTAATAAATGAAGTCACCGTCCCATGTATCTAATTCTCGAGACGGAAAAGGATCACTAAATATTTAATTATATTACCTACTTTCTAATTACTTAGGTTTAGTATAATTTCACAAGTCAACCAGTTAGGGTGTAAGGGTAACTTTATTTCTTTGATGCAGCGCATTATTCAGATTGGATTTGTTTGTGTGTTGTTCTTGTATCCGTTGCAGAGTGATCTAATGCAATACAAACGGGTGATAATGATAATGTTACTTATATAAATACGTAATTAATATATTATTTTATTCATTACGACAACGCCACTTATATTTCTGTTAAGGAAGTGCTTCACATATTTTCTTTTGCCATATTTTTATATGTCATTGTAATATTAAGATTGAAGTAACTCATTCCATTGAAGAGTACCTAGAAAATTGGTAGTTGCGATGATAGATACATAAGTAGGAGAATGCAAAAGCTGTGATTTGTATGATTAAGACCAGTCAACCAGTTTAGGACATCGAAAAAGTTTTGTATGATTTAAAATATGATATAAGCAAATAATTTTAAAGAGCGATTAAATAAGTAAAGCTAGATGTAAGAAATCTCTCTGTGCCAAAATATTTACCTCATACAAATAAACATTGAAGTATATTATAAAGGATTTTTGCCGTGCTACCTATATTGATATTAAATGCAAGTGACGTAGTCATTTCTTTTTTATTAATATTGGTATTCCTGACGGATCTGGTTTGATTTTATAGATAATAATATGTACAATTTATACAATTAGTTCAAAGTTATAGCATTTTTACTTATTCTATGTATTTACTACATGAAATAAAACCACATTTTCGTCCAGTCGAACCAAAAGCTCCTACGTTAGGTAAGGAGCTGGCGACTCTAAATAAGTTACTGTGTTTTAGTACAAACATACTGGCCTGCATATTCACTACAATATGCTAACACGCGACATTAGTCGCTCTTAGACGATGTCAACTGCCGCAAATGTGATAATCTTTGTTGTTATTCTCAAAAAGGAGATTGGGTGGAAAATAAAGGGTTGTTCTTTCAATCTATATACACTGATTTAGCAAAAGTGAGTTTGTAACCTGTTATATATGAACACGAAAACTCATTAGAAGCAAACGGAAATTTTGTATAAATTGAAATAACTGAAGAAATGCTCAACTTTCTGTACAACCTCCTTTTCAACTAGATTCCAAAGTAACTATACAGTGTCAATTATGTACATTATATAGAATAAGTGATTTAATACCGGCATTTTACAAATAAGTAATCTTTATTAATTGCTATTTGCGGGCCAGTATTTTTCTGAGAATGATGCAATAGACATTGTAAAATAGTTGTCATAATCTACATTTTATGTATATTGTATTTTATGATAATAACAGCCAATGCAACGAAGTTGAAAGAAACGGGAAACAATATTATTTAATTCATATACCTGCCTTAGGGTCTGTACGTCTAACTAATGATTTTCAATAGTGTATGTATATCTTCCGTTTGATAATTGTTATTTCATATGAAAGATACAGTTGAATATGGATGTACTGTTATATTATACTTATTTAAGTTTGCCAGAGGGATTTAATAAGTAATATTTAGGTAGTCGAAACTTCTAAGTATAAACGAGAAGCAATACTCTGAATTTTTATTTTTACTACTATTAATACTCTTTACAGAAGGAATAAGTCGACTGGTCAATATTAGGACACGTGCACTATTTTTGTGCTTTTATAAATAATATTTTTTTTCTCGTAATTCAACGCGAGATTAAGGGCTGATTTAGACGGCGCGCGAACTCGCATGCGATTTTAGTTACATTGCGGACTGTTGGTTACGTCCGATTCAACCGACCGATCAAAACACGCAATGTAATGAAACTCGCATGCGAGTTCTCGCATCGTCTAAATGAGCCATAAGACAATTAGAAGAAACGCACTACAACAACGACTCGCACTTGATGTTGTTGATCAGTTTTCGTGTTTTTTCTGTAAATAATGAAGTTTTTCAACAATACCATCGAAATAAACAATGAAATACCATGTATAACTAATGAAAACAAAATGTGTATAATGTAGATATTTGCCATTACATCAAATTTAAACAATATGATATATTAATATTCAAAATTGATGTTGACTGTTTTTATAATTATATGATCGGTAGTTACTTGATGTTGTGGTGTAATTAGTGTCTTATAGGTATAAGGTTATTAACCACTCACATTTGCTCTTGGCGTTGCTGTAATGTTCTTTGATAGAACCCCCAATTGTTGCCAGTTTTATACTATATGTAAGTAGGTATCCATTTTGATATTCCATGATATTGATAGATGAACATCAAGTCAACGCTTCGGCAATTATGAGTGGTTCATTATTTTGAACTCTCTTAGTGTTAACTATTGGTGTGGTATTCTTTATATTTGTTCATGTAATATAAATATCTCTAATATAAATAATTTTAAATCAGATTCATAATTATACTCAGCACTGCAGAGGATTGTAAATATGCGAGTACTAACCAGGACAAATGTGATAAACTAGAATGTAAGGGTTCTCTTTCGTTTAGTTTTATTTTATAATTATTGTGAGGAAGATTTTACCACTTTAATTTAAAAATATAAATTTATTACATATTTTGTCACAACATCTGCGTTATTTTAAACGTGGCAAAATTTATTATTTAAAATATTTAACTCCAGAGTTAAGTGTTTTATCTCAATGGGCATTATTTTATTAAAACGTTTTGGAAGGACTTCTAGGTGGAACTTTTGGAAACCTACCTCAACTCCTACCAAAGTCTGGCCCTAACCGTATGCTTAGTAGGTAAGGTTTGGTCTCGGAATTCGGTTAAATCATAGGTACCATGACGCACAATTTTACCACAGAAAATCGTTATATCTCCGTCCAATCTAAATAACTATGAGTGTCTTTTATTTTTAATCATGAACAGAAGTATGTTATTTATAATAGCATGACCATTAACTGCAAACTTTGCCAGTTTCTGATGATTTTTAAATAGTTCTTTGTGTGTGAAGCACGCTAATAAACTAGGAATACGATGTGGCGAAGTAGCGACTTATCGAATGAGACGCTTCGGTAGAAGTCCATTCTATAAGGGCTCTCTCCGTAGGCATTAAATCGTTAATAGCGAGGAGGGGTGATGATTGTGATATTAATTTAAGTCGCAACAGTGGCCGAAATAATTATGTCTCCAGCGTACGCGATTCAATGATGACCGATTCTAGACTGATTTTTGGGTAGAAGAAAAGTAGGCCAGAAGTTTCGCCGTTTTTAAAATCGTAGCGAATTAAAATAAAATATAGATTGATTTTAACTTTTTAAAAGCCAAAACAACGCAATAGTTCACGATATCAAAACAATAAGAGAGTTTACCTACTTAAGTTTTAAACATAACATATACAGAATTTTTTATATACCAATCTTAAATTATTTTTCAGATGTATTGATTTTTATACGTCTCCATATACAACGTTGAATAGAGGTAAGTGTAGGTATCGTAGATGGGTCTATTAACCGCGTGGTGCTACAATGTGTAATGATATGTGATAGAAACTGTTCTACAGAGACATTTTATTTATTGAAGCTTCCATAGATAATTAAATTATAAACTACATAAAATACTGAAAACAGCGTCAGCAATAATTTTGTTTAGATGTTATTGCAATAAGGGTTTTTTTGGTACAGTGTTTTTAAAAGTATCTTGTGTCTCTAAGAAGCAACGTATTCAATATTGTAAGAATGTGTTGGTGTTTGGTGCTTAGCCATTTGGATAGAGAAATGGATTACGCAATTTGGTCGCCTTGTCCTACTGCACCTTGGAAGTTAAAAGGTTATATGTATTGGTTAAATGGAAAGGACATTCGACTTATAGCTCCCAAGGCGCAACTAGGAAGATTGATGCTAGGCGAGGCGAGCCTAGACGAATTGTTTCAAATTATTTCCGCATTCGCGGTAAATGTGCAGATATAATTTTCGTATAAGGCAGAACCTGCCTGATAAGTAGCTAGTAAAATTTCAATAGCAACCATTTGTCAATAGGCAACAATAGTTTATTGAAGTTCGTATTTTATTGTATGTTGATTATTGTAGGACCTTATTAACAATTTGGTGATTTTTACACTAGGTCCCCTTATTTCGTTTCGTATGGATTATACATTTACTTCGAAGTAAATAACACCAAAATATTTATTTTCTCCCTTAAGGCGATAATAAAGTGACATGATTAATGTATAGGTAGATACTTATGTATTTTCAACTACAACGGAAAAACACATTTATGTAGTTTGAGTTATGATTATGACAGACAATCTGTGGCCTGATTTATATTATTATACAGTCAAAAGCAATGAAAATGTTACTCTTAATAAACATATTAGTTTTCATATGAAGTGAACACGTTATTATTGCTATTGAGTGTAGATTTAATTTAATTTTTATTTTGTTATAATCAAGTAGTCGTTGGTAAGAACTTGCTGTTTTGTAAATTAATATATTTTAATTTTTTTATTTTTACCTCGTCAATTTTCAGATATTATTATTGTTAAAGGTGTCATGTTTTTTTTATATTTGTAAGATGATTGATAACCCAACAATGTTAGATCATTTCTTTAACACAATGACAGCCGATAAAATAGTCCAATTCATTTGTGTATCTTGTCCATTGTCCAAATTAACTTAGGCATAGTTCCATATTTTGGATGTGTATTATATCTACGATCTAAATTAAAAGCTATTGTGTATATTATTTCATTCAATATCGATGTGCAAAATTATAGTAAATGTCTTGGATCTCTAAAAATAAGAAAAAAAGACAAAAATACTTTACAAAATTTCTAAATGTGCAATAAATGTATGTTGTAGTGTTACCATTAGGCGTAAAATTTTCAGCGACAAAAACATTTTTACTGGAACACGCAAATGTGTAAGCATTGACAATTTGTGTGTTCAACATGTATTTGATCTCATTATTAAATTAGTAAATGTGTTTTTGTGGCACAATAAATTGAATATTTGGCACTTTAAAAAGGCACATTTTCCTAAAGTAATTGAAAACGGTTTGAAAACGTGTTAAAATGGATTTGTTGGTAATTAATTTCGTAATGAAATATATTTTGTTTCATTAATTGAAACGTCTTTTATTTTTATTACTACCCAATTCCATCAATACCTACTAGCTAACACCTAGTCAACTCATACTAGTTATACATAGGTAATAAAAAAACCCGGCCAAGTGAGAGTCGGACTGGCGCGCGAAAGGCTCCATACCATTACGCAAAAACGGCAAAAAATCACGTTTGTTTTATGGGAGCCTCACTTAAATATTTATGTCGAAAACATTTGGACCGGAAAATGTCGAGAATGTTTGTATGGAAAAATGACCACTGAGGAAACCGGACTAACCCCAATAAGTCCTAGTTTCCCCTCTCAGGTCAGATGGCAGTCGCTTTCGTAAAAACTAAGTGCCTACCTCAATTCTTGGGGTTAGTTGTCAAGCGGTTTGCAAGTGAACCCCAGGCTCCCATGAGCCGTGACAAAATGCCGGGTTAATTAACGCGAGGAAGAAGAAACGTAATAGTTAAGTGTTGTTTTTGCCAGTATACACCTATTGTAGTTATACATTTCAACGTTTCTGCATTCCTTAACTCCAGTTTCAACTACCAAGTCAATGTCGGTTGTAAAACGAACAATCGATTTTTATGAAATAATTAGCCATAGGTACTTCAATATAGTCAATTATATTGAAAATGTTCATTGTCATTACTTAGTCGTTTGAACTTGCCTCGTGGTGGAGGCAAGTACCTACCTACCTATCGGGATTATTGATATATCCTTGACCTAGTTTAAGCAGAGCCATTTGTGAACGCTACTGAAAAATGGGCAGGACTGAATTATTCAGACGTATATAAATCAAAATATTTTTACGAAAGTCTGAGCTTTTTAGCGGAAACGTCACTGATTTTAAACCTTAACTGAAGAATGATAGGGCTTTCATTGGTGGGGCAAAACAAGTGACGAAAGATAATTATGTTTATACACTTTAATAAAGGAAGTCAATAGCGGAGGGAATCTAAAGCTGGTACTCGTTAGTGCTTTAGATAAGTCGCATTAATACCAGAGGTTGATTCTAATTTAAAAAATCGGACAAGTACGAGTCGGACTCGCCCACCGAGGGTTCCGTACTTTTTAGTAAGTATTTGTTATAGCGGCAATAGAAATACATCATCTGTGAAAATTTGAACTGTCTAGCTATCACGGTTCATGAGATACAGCTTGGTGACAGACGGACGGACGGACGGACGGACGGACGGACGGACAGTGGAGTCTTAGTAATAGGGTCCCGTTTTTACCCTTTGGGTACGGAACCCTAAAAATTGTTACGGTTTGGAACTAATTTTGATACAATCTTGACGATCTAACACTTTAAACTCTTTCGTTTTGTACACATATTTAATTACACAAACGGGTCTACCGCGATATAATTTCATTGTTTTACCTTAAATTCCGTGTCGTGCCCTGTAGTCTGTTCGAGAAACGGAAAACGGTGAAAATAGAGATAATACTCCTAAAAATACGTGTGATACTTCATTAGGTTCGTAATGATGTCTAGAAAAATGTATTCGAAGCGTGTATTAGCACACAAAAAATATCAAAATTTATAAACAAAAAAAGAGGGAAAAAAGTAGATGTTTTATATTTCCCTAATATCTCAAAAGTATTAATATTTAAGAAACCAAAATTAATATTATAAAAGAGGAGGATATTTCCAATCAAACATTCCATACTTGCAGAACTGTATCTCCATTATTTATACTTTTTAGGGTTCCATAACTCAAAAGGAAAAAACGGAACCCTTATAGGATCACTCGTTCGTCTGTCTGTCCGTCTGTCACAGCCTATTTGCTCCAAAACTAGTGGACCAATTAAGTTGAAATTTGGTACACATATAGAAGTCTGTGACCCAAAGATGGACATGTGATAAAAACAAATTAATTTTAAGCATAGGGGTCTCTTTTAGGGGGAATATGAGAAAATTAAAAAACAAAGTTTTGCAAACCATATCGTGTTACATATTAAATGAAAGGGCTTATTTTTATAATTTTATATGAAATAGTTTAGAAGTTATTTAAGAAAATAGGCAAAAAATGACCATTCCCCCCCCCTTAACTCCGGTACTACTGGGTCAAAAATTTTGAAAAAAATACACATAATAGTTCTTTACCTCTAGATGACAGGAAAACTTATTAGAAATCTAGAGTCAAGCGTGAGTCGGACTTAAGAAAAAAACGCGGTTGGGCTGTTTTAGGGACACAGCCGTAATGGTTTACGTGAAACTCGGTGTGGACAGCTTTTGCGAAGGCGGAAGGCCGAGCTACGCGTAGGGCCGAAGGCCCGAAGCATCCCCCAGTAGCTTTTTGAAACGCACGGCCGAAGGCCGAGTTGCGGGAGGTTAGTGTTCAAACACAGAACAATTATAGTACAAGTGTCTGAATGCGAAGGTCGAAGGCCCGGAGCCTCCGACATGTGCATGCTTCCTGCATAGGAGATCGTCGATCTTGTTCTATCTTTTGTTAAGCGATTGGGCCCGATACCTATAGATTACTGGAAAAACGTATAAGAAGTCTGCAATTAAGTGTGAGCCGGACTTAAGAATAAGAATTGCGACAGCTAGTGCGAAGGTCGAAGGCCGAGCTCTGCGTTGGGCCGAAGGCCTGAAGCATCCAAGAGAGGTGCGCCTCCACGCAAGGTCGAAGGATGAGCTTTAGGAGGTTAGTGCTCAAACAGAACAAATAATTGGTTTAAGTACGAGTAGCTAAATGAGAAGGCTGAACGGCCGTATATCTGAGGGTCTACCGCGAACACCGAAGTTCGCAAATTGCGGAGATTCCTCTTTTACTCCAATGAAACCGTAATTAGAGTGACAGAGTGAGATGCCAGCAATTTGCGAACTAAGAACAAAATTAAAGATAGCCAGATAGCCATTTAAAACATGTTAACAAATGTAATACTTGTATAAATTTTCTTAAAGTAATTTTTTCAATAAGTTATGCAATTGTTAATCAACAAAATTTTCTCGAACATCCTTCTTTATTGAAAACGAAAAAAATATTATAAATAACTATTGCAAAATTTAGTCGCTTTCAAGAGCGCTTCTCATATACAGGCTTAATAAGATCACATTATAAAAGTTTTAATAAAGTTAATACTTTGCTTAAAATAAGTTTTAGAATAACATAGTAAACTGACGAAAAACGAAAAATCAAGGTAAAATTGTAAAATATAAAACAATATTATAACCAAACTTTTAATTTTTTCAGAACTTTTATAACGTGATCTTATTTAGCATGTATATGAAAAGGGCTCTAAAAAGCGAGAAAATTTTACAATAGTTATTTATACATTTTTTTTTCGTTTTCAATAAAGAAGGAATTTCGAGAAAATTTTGTTCATTAACCTGTTGGCTAACTTGTTGAAAAAATAAGTTTAAGATAAATTTCTACAAGTATTACATTTGTTAACATGTTTTAAATACACCATATTTTCTTTATAATTTTTCAATGAATATTTAATACCCTTAAAATTATATTTAATGTTACGTAATCGCTTTTTCACGCTGCGCGCGTTTCCCGAAAATGAGGCGCGGAGGGCTGTGTTCAGCGTTGAATAAAAAAAAGTATAAATAATGGAGATACAGTTCTGCAAGTATGGAATGTTTGATTGTAAATATCCTCCTCTTTTATAATATTAATTTTGGTTTATTAAATATTAATACTTTTTGAGATATTTGGGAAATAAGCAAAATCTACTTTTTTCTCCCTTTTTTTGTTAATAACTTTTGTAATTTTTTGTGTGCTTTTTCATTTTTCTAGACATCATTACGAATCTAATGAGGTATCACACGTATTTTTGGGAGTATTATCTCTATTTTTCACCGTTTTCCGTTTCTCGAACAGACTACTGGACAATAAACATTAAACTTTAACGGGTAGCTGCAATTTCTTTGTCTACCCCGAACATTTTTATGAACTACTTTCGGGTAGTTGAGTGTTGACGATCGTCTTTGGTGATTGGCGCGCTTCTCACGCACGACTTTCATTTAATTTCGCATGCACCAATCAGCGTGAGCGATCTTCAAGATCGTATTAAAATAAGATCAAAACCGTAACAAGTTGTTAAATCTGAATCGGTTCTGAATTGAATTTCTAATAGAAAAACTTATTACGTATTAGTCTATAACTTATTGGGCCATTTTATTTAAAGTTATCCCCTATACACCTTTTTTTCAAAATTGGGATTTTTTATGTTATTTCTACTCAGAATCATGAGCTCTTTTGATCGTAATAGGAGAAAAAACTGTCCCAAGATTTCCATACATTTTTCGATCTTTTCATTCCGAAACCGCCATACAAAGTCTATGAAAAAATGGTAACGGAATGGGAAAAAACCTTGGGACACTTTTTTTTCTCTTATTGGGATAGAAAGAGCTCGTGATTCTGAGTAGAAATAACATAAAAAATCCCAATTTAAAAAAAAAAAGTCTAATAAAAGTTGGCCCTATTACGTAATAGAAATTGAGGGCACTTTTCAAGTAAATATTACAAGCTCACCCTCTATAACGAACTTAGGTGCGTTTTCTTTATTTATGAATTTCCTCTCAAAAAGCTCTATTTGATGAAAATGATGAACAAGACCCTAAAATGATGTCTTACTCTTTACTGTTTTCTGAAGACGATTCTTTTTTTTAACGGTGTCATTCAGTCGGTTATATTGTTAAAAGCTAGTCGTAAAGGCTTGTTGGTTGTCTTGACATTAAAAAACAGGACAAGTGCGAGTCGGACTCGCCCACCGAGGGTTCCATACTTTTTCATATTTTTTGTTATGGCGGCAACAGTAAAATATACACCATCTGTGAAAATTTCAACAGTGTGACTATCACGGTTCATGAGATACAGCCTGGTGACAAAGAGATAGACAGACAGACGGACAGTCTTAATAATAGAGTCCCGCCCATTTTTACCCTTTCGGTACAGAGCCCTAAAACTGGGCAATTAAGTAGAATATAAGTGTGGGAGCTCAGAGAGTTTGAACATGAGATAAGGGATACCAAATTTTGATAATATTAATAACTTTGAAAATCTTCGACTCCCACGCGATTTTCAGTTAAACCAGAAGGCTTATTAATTCAATCAACCTACGTTTACTCTTTACTGAAGTTTTGTTTTCATGCTTTCCTTCGCATCTTATTGTGTTAGGAATATAAACTTTATTATGAACGGCTCAAAGTAAAAAGTTTAAGTCGTTAAATTTTTAAAAGGCTGGTGGAATAAGCAGTCAATTTTGCCGACGTGGGCAGAAGGGCATGGAATCTTGTTTGCATACGTCCAGCGGCATTATCCGGCCTACTTTGTCCGTCGGTTTATCATCCCGTCATATTATTTTGCTCTCAACAGAAGGTACCTATGTATATGTGGCGTATATTGCCTTGTTTTCTTTTACGTAAGTAAGTTTAAAATTCGTACTGTACAGTGCCTTTTGGATTATTCTATGGATTATTTTTCTTCGTAAGTTAAGTTATTTAACAATATGGATTTAAAAATAAAATACGAAACAAAAACTATACAACATAGGTACTTGTAAACATATAATAAAACCTAACCTAGGGTGCCACCAGCAGCGCTGCCGGTGGTGAGGACCGCAGATAGACGAACCGCGGGACTATCTGCGCCGCCCCGTGTAAAATACTACCTTCTTCTATCTGACCCTTGATCCAGCCACCTAGTGTGTACAATACTTCCTCCATTCTAAAATCGGTCACTAAAAATACTTAGGTGGCCAACAATTAGGAGGGTTCGCTAAAATACCCAAATCACTATTATATATAAGCGTGCGTATAATAATTGAAAAGTTCCCTCGATTTCTTCAAGGCCCTATTATCTGGGTTATTCCCACTAGTTACCACCAAGTTCTTACCAGTGGTAACTACTGGGAATTTTTTCCCCACCTTTTACCACTGGTAACTACTGGAAAAAAAAATCCCACTAGTTACCACCAACTCGGCTTGGTGGTAACTACTGGGAATTTTTATTCCCAGTAGTTACCACTGGTAAAAGGTGGGAATTTATTTTCCCAGTAGTTACCACCAAAATATTGTTAGAATTCAATACTAATAAAAACAGTATAAATAGTATAGTATAAATGTAGCGTGCTGTAATAAATAATTATGTGTCAGTTAGTGATTCAGTAAACTGCTTTAAAAGTGATCAAAAATATTAAAACACTTTTACCGGTATAAGTCTAAAAACTAAAACAGAAGAGTCTCATTCTAGTTAAGTAGAAATTAACTTATTATCCGGATTAAATTTATCTTATTACCTAACAAATAGTACCTACCTGATGCCCCTCTGGTAGAGTGTTATTACCATCCCGCTAGCGTGGGTGATTAAGCAATCGAGCCAACCAGCGTAACATGACCGAGCGATGTACTACCCGAGCGTAATTGGAATGCGAGCCTATGCTGGTTAGTCCGAGCAGTCAGCCCATCCGAAGCGCGCCCTAAGCGGTTTTAATAACAACCATGCCCTGTAGTTATTTATATAGCCTGACTACAAAATTATGAATACCTACATATTCCAGCTCTGCGTCGTGTTATAATACTTATAATACAACGAAATGAAGTAGCTGTAAATAATAAAACGAAATCAGTTCTGTCGGTTTTTGACTGATTTGTTTGTTCGTTTGTATAAATATGTAATTCAATTTACAGTTATGTAATAAGATAAATTTAATCCTGATAATAAGTTAATTTCTACTTAACTAGAATGAGACTCTTCTATTTTAGTTTTTACACTTATACCGGTAAAACTGTTTTAATATTTTTGATCACTTTTAGAGCAGTTTATTGAATCACTAACTGACATATAATTATTTATTACAGCACGCTACTTTATACTATACTATTTATACTGTTTTTATTAGTATTGAATTCTAACAATATTTTGGTGGTAACTACTGGGAAAAAAAATTCCCACCATTTATTACCAGTGGTAACTACTGGGAATAAAAATTCCCAGTAGTTACCACCAAGGCGAGTTGGTGGTAACTAGTGGGATTTTTTTTTTGTGGTAACCAGTGGTAAAAGGTGGGAAAAAAATTCCCAACAGTTACCACTGGTAAGAACTTGGTGGTAACTAGTGGGAATAACCTATTATCTGAACCTGACTTCAAAACTGACTGAAAAAATTCAAATCGGTTCAGCCGTTTTTAAGGAATCGAAAAAAAAACATATAAAAGAAGAAGACTTTGTTAAAGAGGAACGGCTAACAACGAAGATAATTAAACCCCTATTAAAACCTATTAAAAGTAGTGGCTCTGTGTGCTGTAGACCTTGTGACCTCCCACGGTTCGACCATTTTGAAAAATATATAAAATCGAGGGAAAAAATCCATATAAATTATCGAAATTGTTGAAAATACTCCAAATTTCAAGTTGTAGAGGAGAACAGATGGACAGACATGAAAGCGTTTTTGCCTAGGTCACTCGGTTAAGGAAATTAAAACTGTTTTGTGAAGTATACTGAAATATTTACCTTATCACCTTATCGGTGAGTCAGAAAGCTAGTAATAGATTTAATTACTTAAACAGTAAAAATGCCTAGCGCCTATTAAGTAGCAAGAAACATTAATATTCTGAAGGCATTCAGCCATTAGCCCCAGAAACCTTGAATATAAATACAATACAAGGCAAGCGAAGTGACCCACTTTAACCCTCCTATTTTAAAACACTTGAAACTTGACGAGACCTATCATACTCCATTTCACTACTTATGTCGTCTGTCAGCTGAATGTTATTCTATACGTTCTTGAGAGGGCAGAAAAGTTTGAAATGTTTGCAGCTACTTGGTTCTCAAATTACGAAAACATTCAAGGTGCTCATCAAAAGTCATGCTGTAAACAAGACCAAGTAGGGCATAAATTCGAGTGTTTTTATAACACTTATTATTATTAGGGCGCGGGTTTTTTGCTGAGGTTCGAAATACTGGGAAGGCATTGAGATTGATAATTTAACATAACGTTAGGTATCCCAGCTAGCAAAACGTGAGATTGACTAAATGATACTCTGATCAAAATTGATCAAATGAATGACCGATTGAACGACAACGACAAAAACACAATTTTACATGGAAATGGAACAATGCTGCAACGGCAACGCTGATTTCACGGATTTTCAATTTAATTTTAATCTTACCTTTAAACGAGCAATAAAGGTCTGCGCAAACCGGTGGAGCGCAGCGCAGATCACCGAGGAGGATTTACGCCGCGCAGCGCACACCGGCGAGGTAAAATCCCCCGCGATACCGCGACCGCCCGCCAGCCCGGCGCTACCCCGGCGCACTCGGGAAGCCTCGGTGCATACCGGGGGATGCCGCGGCATGCCGGCGCCTACCGTCGCGGTATCCTCTAAAGTGCTCCTCGATGCCGCGGAGTAACAATCCTCCGTGATGCTCCGAGGTCGGTCTCAAAGCATTTAAATGTATACCTGAAGGTACGAGTAATTGAAATACGGAAGAAAATATATTGATAATTTTAAAGTGATCTGCTCTGCGCTCCGCCGGTTTGCGCAGGCCTTTAATACTAGTATAAATATATATTTATATATTTCGGGGATCTCGGAAATGGCTCTAACGATTTCCATGAAATTTGCTATAGGTATGGGGGTTTTCGGGGGCGAAAAATCGAACTAGCTAGGTCTTATCTCCGGGATAACGCGTTTTTTGAGTTTTTATATTTCCATTAAATGTTGTTAGAACATTCATAATGCAATAAGGTTGAAACTTCAGTTCGATAGTGTTGAAATGTCAAATTAAGACATTTAAAAGTCATATCGAATTGACCCTTGAAATGATAACCTCTTTGCAAAAAGTTGTCAACTTATCACTCCGGTCACAGACCAAAGACATCATCCAGATTGAGCATAGTAGCGCTACCTCCTCTGCCACAAATATAGGGTAGAGTGCGACCATTTGAACTTTGCAGTGCAATAATTTGACAGCGAATTAAAAAACTATAAGTATATGACTTGATTTGATTTGATTTATTTATTTCATAATATGAAATTACAATATAAATTATTTTACACTAATCTATACGAATGTTTTTAAACGTGTTTGTCAAAATAATTTAAATATTCGTTCTGTTTTGTGATGAACGGGAAAAACATGGTGTAACCTTACAAAACCGGCGTGCGGGAGTTGTTTTTCCGCATGACGAATAATTTTACACTTGCAAAAAATCAGCACGAATCGCCAAGCTCAAAAACGACAATGTTTACAAAATTTGGAGTTGATGACGGGTAAGTGGAATGAAACATCTTAATACTTGCACCATATCTAGATAATATAAATTATTGGTTTAGACAAGGGGTCTCCAAACTTTTTTTCCTGAGGGCCATAATTGCCCCTCAGAAACTTTCGCGCGGGTCACCGTCGGTTTTTGCGCCGGGGGAGGTGACTGGTAGCTGCTGTTAGGAATAGTTCCACTCTCAATGAATGCTGGATCCCTGGATGCATGGCTCCCGCGGGCCGGACAGTGGGCACTCGCTTTGGGCGTCGGCGGGCCAGATAGGAACGCGTCGCGGGCCGAATTTGGCCCGAGGGCCGGGGTTTGGAGAGCCCTGGTTTAGACTAAGGTTTCACAGCGAATTGAACACACCTAATAGGTATAGGCATACTTACCTTATGAACTTCCTCTAACATTTCGAGAAAATCATTGGTACGAGCTGCGTTTCGTGCTCGAACCCACAACCTCCATGCTTATGCTTACGGCATGGGTACCTACTAGTTAAAGCTTAAATTTAATTTGAATGTACGAGTATGTTTATTGTTTTTATGGTTTATTTCGTTTTTCCGAAAACCGAAGTTTGCAAATTGCGGGCAATTTCTCTGTCAATATAATTACGCCTTAATGGGACTAAAAGAGAAAGATACCCGCAATTTGCAAACTTCGGTATTTGCGGTAGGCCCTTTTGTACCTATTTACCGCTATAGGCCGTCGCGGATATTACAAAAGCTCAATAATTTTGATGAATCCAAATGTCACATTCTCCCAATATTATTTATCAACATTAGTATATGTATACATATTTATAGTGACAGCTATTGTTGGAATTAAATTTATTTAACCATAATGCACAGCTTAAAGCCCCATTCACACGAGAGCTTTTTCAACGCGCGTTAATAAAGCGCTTGAATCAGTCCACAGTGTCCATACGCTAAATTCGATTTAACGACCAACGCTTAAAGTTGAAAATTCAACAACGCTTGATAAATACACATGTATCCATTTGTGTAAATCAAACGCTTTTTTAACGCGCGTTGAAAAAGCTCTCGTGTGAATGGGGCCTAAATTTTTCATAAACGGTAAATATGGTAGAAATTGTGAATAGAATCAGGCGTTAATTAATGGTAGAAATTTCACAAGTATCAAGACTATTTAATCCATTTTCTGTGGTGTTGTCACATACTGATTTCTAAAAGCTACTTTTTATTTAGCGCTGCAGACTTTCTGTGGTCTGACTATAGTTTTACTCCATTTTCGAGTCAAAGTGTCTTTACTTGTCTGCACTCTAGACTCCAAACTGCAATGGCATGCACATAATAGGCACTCTAGCCGGAAAACTTAGTTCAGCAGCCTATGCAGTGAGGAGAATCAAACAGCTAACAAACGTAGAGACGGCCAGGCTGGTATACTTTAGTTACTTCCATAGTGTTATGTCTTATGGAATTCTGTTGTGGGGAAAAGCGGCAGATATTCAGACAATATTTGTGCTGCAAAAACGAGCTGTACGTTCCATCTATGGACTGGGCGCTCGAGTATCCCTAAGAGAGAAATTCAAAGAAGTTAACATTCTTACCGTTGCATCTCAATACATACTAGAGAATATTATATATGTTCGGAAAAACATCCACGAATTCAAGGTTAACAGTGATATCCATAACTATAACACTAGAAACAAACATAAACTTGCTGTGCCCGCCCACCGCCTCCGCGAGGTTAGTACGTCTTTCGTCGGGAACTGTAAACGTTTTTATAACAAAGTCCCCACTGATGTAAATTCACTTACCACTTCACAAATTTAAGTCGCACATTAAGCGCTCCTTGTTAAGTAAGGAGTACTACACAGTAAATGATTTTATAAACGATAGAGATGCCTTTAAGCCGGTAGCTTGATTTCATTAGTATAATAAGAGCTAAATAAATATTGTTTTTTTTTTACATTGTGAATTAAATATGCTAGTGTCCAGTAGAATTGACACATGAGACAATGATGTTCTCGCTTGATTAAATTGTTTAATTTAATTTTAGTTTTGGACACTTGGAGACCTTATACATCTCTAAGTATTTATTTATTTATTTATTTTATTTTTATTTTTGATTGTACATACCTATATTTTTAATGTTTCTGACACTTAGAGACCTTTACATCTCTAAGTCAACTTAGGCTAGTAATTATGTGAAGCTATACTGTCTTTTTATGTAACATACGAGCACAAAATGCCGTGTCTTACAGCTACATGTTATTACTATTTTAATATTAATATAGGCCGGTAGCTTGAACATGTCATGCTCGCTTAAAAGTCTTTGCTTACGGTGGCGTCGTTGATCGGGTCGCCACTTTCCCGAATGAAGGTTGAGGGAGGCGATGGCTGAGATACGCGTCATACTCGTGAATGGGTGCTGTTTGTGGAGACTGGTCTGTTTAAGCTAACACAAGCTATTATACTTAGTAACTTTATTTTTATTAATTAATTACAGTGAGACGCCTCATTCTGCTCTCGTATGTTTCTTTTCTCTTAAAGAATGTATTAATTATACAGGATATTGACTCTTGGAGACCCTATACATCTCTAAGGATAACTTGATAAACTATATAATCTTATAGTTCTGACACCTAGAGACATTTACACCTCTAAATATTATAGATTTTGTTTTGTGTTTTGTATCTGTATTTTGTATGTAATTCGACATTAAGAGACCATATACATCTCTTAGTAATTGTAATACGTTAGATTGAATTGTTAGTTTTATTTTATAAAATTGTTGATGTTATTATTTTTGCTTGTATGTAAATTCAATGTTGACGTGTAAAAGTGCCCTTGTGGCCTATTTGCTGAATAAATGTTGATGTTTGATGTCTTTGTGTGACGTCCGTGTCTTTGAACGGACCAATCACGGCACGGGACTCGCTCACTTCATCCCCCGCACCCCAGTATTTTTGGCAGCATCGGTTTCATGAAATAATTGCTCTAAACTCCGTCTAGAGGATTCCTAGTCTATGACTCCGGTTTTATAATCTGTTTAAAGTGACATTTTCAAAAATATTATTTCACAAATTGACGTAATTGAGTGGTTGCCCCTAGAAACGTAAATGTAAGTAAATGTCGATGGTAAACATAATGTCAATGAATTATGACACTGCGTTAAAATATTAGCTCTAAATAGCGTCAGTTTGCTACACGATATATATTCATCCTTAGGTGGGTCCCAAATTAAAGCTCGTGACTGTACCTACTAATATTTAAAACTGAAACGGGACTTAATACCTTAGTTTTGTTATTTGGCCTGACGTTTGATTTGAATAAATCGCCTTTAAAAATATACTTCGTTCCTATTTACAACTCGCAAGTTTTCGCTCAAATGTCGATCAAGTTGCAATTTCGATCGCATATTCCTCCGTTTATATATTCACTACAATGTAATCAAGAAAGTTTCCACCAAATGCCCCAATTTCGTCGAAAATTCACGAATAAACCGCAACCGCGAGTCTGCAATTATTTAATCGTTTTCGAGGTGTTGCTCTACGGAAACTGTGGATTCGTAACAATTTTATTGAATATTGATAGTCTTCTAATCCCCGTTTCTATTGCTGCTTGGTAAAAGATTAATATTATATCCACCCTTGCTAGCGAGCAATGGAAGTGTGGATGAATATAGGAATCGTTTTATAAGAAACATATGGTATTGGGTCATAGTATGGGGTGCCCGGGCTCGACGATACCAGTCGGGAGTGTAATCATCCACAACCAATGCTACCAGCCTCTTGGAAAACGTATAAAATATGGGAATTATCAAGAGGGTTTGGCTTAAGAATTTAATTTATGTTATTATAATTGAAAAACTTCTGTACGATTTCACTAAGCTATTCACTATTAGTTCCTACATCTGTCGTTGTTTATAGTAAATGAGATAAAATATCCTTAGAAAACCTAGCTACTAAACGTTTATCAAAATAGGAAAGTATCAGGATAGGAGCTATTCCGACGAAAGACTATAGAGTGAAAGAGAGAGAAGGAAAGATCAGAAATGTAGCTGATAAAGGCAGTTCCCAGTAATAAATTGTGGGATACATTAATCAAATGCTGCGACACAGAAAGTGTATCTACTAGGTATACTATACTTACTGTGTACCATAGGTACCAGTTAAATCATCTAGGTACTTTCAATGAAAAGTCAAAACGATAATATTATAATTATGTTAATAAGAATAGCGGTAGTATTCTGAACTTAGAGCATTTAGTAACTGGAGATGTCATCGCTGTCATTTTCTTTACGAAACACTCTGCCGATTTTTGCGGGGGAGGGGACGTCAAATGTATTGCTATTTCTACATGATTTGTACGTACCTAACGTACAAATAGCCATGTCAATCCATACAACTGTTTGCACAATTGTGCAAGTTTTTCGGCAGAGGGGCTCTTAAAGGCGACTCCAGTTAATTGCTCTAAGATTCTGAAACGCATTCTGTGACGTTGAAGTCACAATTATTCTACCTACAGGTAATTCAATGTGTAAAAATTCTCTTGTTTTTCAGTGTATTTTCATAAATTTGATTTCATGATTGCTGTGAAACAAACTGATTGATATTTAGGAATCAACCCCACTGCGTGAGCGTAACTAATACAAGGCAGATCTGGTTAGACGAACTGCAATCTAAGAACTATGCTGAAACGGTCTTATTTTTTCCCGTTTTCCAAAGTTCGGGAAATGATTTTCCCCGCGCTCGCCACCCTGCGGCGCGGTCCCCAGTCTACCCGAGTCCGTCGCAGGCGCTGCACGCGACGCTCCCGTCGCCGTTCAACGCGAGTGCGTGTGTGTGAACTTATAACAAGCTTAGATATCTGTTGTATAACCGAGAGCTACGGACAGTACAGTCAAGGTCAACATTCAGCTATTTGACACCTGTTGTGTACACATAACGTACGTAGTTTATATATAAGTAATTAGTTTTATTGGTTAGTGATAGTATTTATTCTTAGTTTGGTCTACGAATGTGATGAAACAGGGTATAAGGCATTTTATTCGTAAATGTTTTGCTAAATAAGTAATAATAATAAGGTAGTTAAAATAGATAAAGCTCTTGACTAGAATTATAATTTAGGCCTAATTTTGGCCTATAATTTTAGGTTCATAGAGCAGCTATGATTATGCACTTAAATGTTTTATCATAGTTTATTCAGCACTGTACCCATATGCATACCTGAATCCGTTAAAAACTAAGCCAATTAGTATATTTTTATGCCAATGAATGTGTGTACTGTATAGTTTTATAACAACAGTTTTACAGTGTACCTATCGTTATCAATGCAATTTAAATAAACAGGATAAAATGACTTAAGTAGCTAGTTATCTTTATTTGCAATTCATAGCGGGAATGTGTGTCTCTTTTTTAGATAAGCACTTGTCAAGGGGACCCAATTTTGAAAAACCACAATGAAGTTTTTGGATTGATTAATTTCTTCGAAATAAGTACTTATCTTAAAAACATTGTTTGGGAAGTCCCTAATCATTGATGAGCAATTTTTTAAATGGATTTCACAATATGCTTGCGCGTCTCCGTTATTCGTTCCATTTATTAGATATTTTTGAAAAGTGAAAATATATAAGTACATATTTTGAAGTGACAATTGGCATTTCCGGCAGTCGCTGGAGCTCAGAGCGGTGTAACGGCGGAAGCGTCGGATCCATTCAAATAATTCAATTAAATCACACGAGCAGAGGGCAGTCGAGCTTCACAGCTGCACAAAATAGGGATGCACTTCACGATGATACTCGATGTTTTCTGAAACTGTTTTTATATCTCAGGCTGTTCGTTTTCTCAACTTTCTACCCTATCTGCTTAACCCGACCGTCATTTTAGTACAAAACCAGACTATCTTGATATATGGTATCTTGGATATAGGTAGTCTAAGAAGCGGCCGCAGAAAGGGGTGCAGAGCCTTCGTGAACCAGTTCACAAACATCAATTAAGTACAACCGACTCTAAGGGAATCGGGATACGACAGAGATGGTTTCAAAAAGGTGGAGAAGAGAAAGAAGCTAGCTCATCAGAATCAGTGCGGTACCACACCGACTGGACCCAAACATTTATTTATTTATTTGCTGCGTTCTGCAACACCGACGACACTTCTGTATGTGTCCCGTTTACCTTACGAAAGTCGAGGAGATCGTGAAGTACGAGTCAAGTCGGGATTAGTCCTGAGGGTCGCGAAGTTGGGATCTCAACACAATGCGAGTTTTAATTCTTTTGTGAGCGTTCCGACTGAACGTCTTGCGACCTTCACCAAGGAGGACTTTTGACTAGGAGGAGTGGGTGTCAAGTTCCGGCGTTTCTGCGGTCAGCTCCCTGACGTTGCGAGGTTGCGAACTGAACCACAGCCATAATTGCGTGTTTTTTTAGTTTTAAGATATATTTTATAATAATACGTATGCCAATTTTTTAATATTTACAGTACATCTGGTGCTACATTACGACACCAGGTGCTATAATAAGCACATTACGTATCTACGTCGAAAATTTAAAGGGCAGTCATAGTATGAGAGGTATCTTAAATTCGTGGCAAATTGAAACCAAAATTCTTGTAGGTTGAAAAAAGTTCTTTACAATACATCATTATAATTAAAAGAGATTGCTTAGTTATTCTAATTAAAATAAGTGTTTTATAATGGGCGAAGTAATCATGTTATTATCTTAGTAGGTAGGTAGATTAGTATTATGTAAGTAGTTAGGTTAGATACATAACATTGTACATATACGGAGTAATATTAAATATTAACGCCTTTTTTACATCCACGTTGAAATCTCATCACAATGGCTTAGGCATATCGTATATCTTCCGCGAAATACTTGGAGACCCCAAAAAGCTGTTCCTCGTGTCTTTAAAAGCAAAACAGGTTTTGGTATAATAGGTTACATCAGGTTCAATTATGTGTTAGGGAATTCATGCGATTGTCATGCTATTTTGAACTTTAAGCACACAACGCAAGTCATTTAAGTGCATGGCACGTGATTTTGGCGAGATATCAGGTTATTGCCAGCTACTTACGTAAGGGAATTTCATCGACAATTGTGTCGATATCGATAAAAAGGTTTACGCATTTCAGCTCCTAAAATTAGAATTGTTTTGACGAATGTTGATTTAGGAAACTCTCTGCGAGTGTGTATCTATCTACAGGTTTATGTAGGTAACGTTGTAAATGCTTCCTGTCAGGAACATGTGTCCTTTTTCATTTCAAATCTACCCGAATAGGATGCGAGTGGGTGTTGATATTTAATGATTGTCGATGTCGGCAGGGGTGCGAAACTCCTGACTTCGGTCAAACTCAGCTCTGCTCGGGTCAGCATTGCTCCGAGCAATTATTAGGGTTGACACAACTTGACGTCCCTTTGCATGCACGACCACAGATAAGATAATGGCTTGAATTTTGACAACCCTAAAAAGCCGAAAGGGATAGTGCCATATATTAGAAAGGGACAGCATGATTCGACCCAGGCCGCGTAGCCAAGATGCCAATCGCTTACGCTCCGTAGCATTCGAAACGCAACTGTCACTGTCACACTAATATGGAAGAGTGATAGAGAGACATAATGCTTTTCGTTGTCGAAGCGATAGCGATTGTAACCTTGGCTAGGCCGGCTGAACCGCTGTCAAACTTCGGTTTTGTAGGAAGTTTCCTTTCTGTACGGCAGTACTATTATTTATTCTGTGATGTCGGTTAGGCTTTAGAGATATATTTCTAACTTCACTAACTTGTAAGTTAGTGGGTGTATTTTATTAACGACAAGCTATTTCTAACTCTTGTTATCACAAGAATCAGAATCACATGACATAATTGTAATAAAAGCAAAAGTTACAAAATAACTAAATCAGCTAAACAAAACTTGAAGTCCATAACAAAAAAGCTCAAACTACAATAAAGATTTAAGGATATAATTATGTAGTATTGCGTGTAAGTACAATTGAAATAGGTACATATGTAATCGTATAAATGCTTAGGATACTTAAATTAATCATAATTATTAGGAATCATTATCAATAATTACTAAATGTTGATAAAAATACATAAGTAGATTAAGTAGATAAGTACCTAAACTAATAAAATATAATATATATATCACAGATCACAAACATTCATATTGAATAGCATTTCAGGTATCACATTTAACTGAAGGCTATAGTAACTAGAACATTTTCTTAGATATCAAGTGCAAACTTTTTCTACTAATGATATAAAGTAGTAAGTAAGTATCATGGTATAATAATATACTCCGCCTGGTACTCCATTCCCGTCTTTTCTAGGTCACCTAACTGACACAAGCCTACGTCATCATGCGACAGCGCTATATGATAATATGCGATAGCGCTATATATAGCGGCCATGTTGTTGTGACGTAGGCCTGTGTCACTCTGGGAATAGAAGACCATGTTTTATTAGACTATGGTAAGTATATCATTATCTACTTTGTCACCCATTTACACCTTATGCCCAGACCAAAGATAAAATAAATTTCAGTGACAATGACATCGCTCACTGAACTTAATTCTACCCTTTTTATGGATTGAGTCTCGAAATATCTTTTCGTTGAGTGCCTACCACCACCACTCCCCTTAAGTACCTAATAACTTACTTCCTTATCATAGAAATATAATTTCGAACGTTTGCAATGTCTGTTTCTATCATTTACGTGTTCCAACAAAACATTTATCTACAAATTCAAAATTTATCTTTATTTCTTCAGCTTCGACATATTGGTTTATGTGGTTGTCACTGCCATACAACAACAACAAAACAAGAAAGCGGTGGGCGTCGACAATGTACCTGGAGAGCTATTAAAGTACGGAGGGACGGAGCTTCATGAGGCGGTCTGGAAGCTGTTCTCTAAAATGTGGGACGAAGAGCGAGTACCTGCTGACTTTCGAGTCTCTCGCATCTGTTCCTTATACAAGAACAAAGGAGACCGCGCTGACTGTAACTCCTACAGAGGTATATCCCTTCTAACTTCTCCGGGGAAGGTCTTTGCCCGTATTCTACTAAACCGCTTGATGCCGCTATCGGAAAGCATTCTACCTGAGACCCAATTTGGCTTCCGGCCAGATAGAGGCACCTGCGAGGCTATTTTCTCTATACGGCAACTGCAAGAGAAGTGTAGAGAGCAAGGTCAACCAATGTATCTGTGCTTTGTTGACCTAGAAAAAGCCTTCGACAGCGTGCCTCGCGAAGCTTTATGGGTGGTTTTGGCGAAACTGGGATGTACGGAAAAGTTTGTTAGGATGATCCGGCTATTGCATGACAACATGCAATGCTGCGTAAGTGTCAAGGGCGAACAATCAGAGTTTTTCTCTGTTAGCTGTGGCGTGAAGCAGGGCTGTGTGCTTGCGCCCACTCTATTCGCCTTGTACTTCGCAGTAGTAGTTCGGGAGGCACTACAAATTTCTTCTGATGGCATTCGTATTCGCTATCGCACCGATGGTGGCATATTTAACCTAGCCCGGCTAAAAGCGCGCACCAAGGTGTCTCACGCAGTCATAACGGAGATGATGTATGCAGATGACCTGTGTTTTGTGGCCGAATCTCCAGGTGCTCTACAACAGCTTATGTCGAGTCTTGATGAGTCATGTCAAAGATTTGGCCTAAAAATAAATGTCAAAAAGACTGAAGTTCTGGCCCTTGACATAATTGCCAATTCCCAGATTGACATTAAACTCGGCCGGGACTCGCTTAAGCATGTAGAGCAGTTTAAATACCTGGGTAGCACTATTACAGCCAAGTGCCACCTTGACAATGAAATAAACTGCAGAATAGGAGCCGCTGCAGCAGCGTTCGGAAAACTTCGTTCCAAGGTGTTTCGGTCGCACGACATAAAGCTCTCTACAAAGGTTGCTGTATACATGGCTATTGTCCTGCCAAATCTCCTCTATGCCTCAGAAACGTGGTGCGTATATCGGAAGCATATTCGCTCATTGGACGGATTCCACCTAAGATGCCTCCGCGACATTATGGGCGTCCACTGGTCCGACCGTGTTCGGAACACGGAGATCCTTAGACGTGCTGATGTCGCCGGAATAGAGGCCTACCTAATGAGACGACAGCTACGATGGAGCGGTCACGTCTCCCGCATGTCCCAAGACCGAGTCGCGAAACGCATCTTCTACAGCGAACTGCAAACTGGTAAGCGAAAGCAAGGCGGCCAGTTTCTGCGGTTGAAAGATGTGTTGAAGCGGCATATGAAAAGAGCTCATATACAGCCATTAACATGGGAGACACTAGCTGGTGACCGTCCACAGTGGAGACATATTGTGCAGACGCAGGTGCGTGAATTTGAAGCCAGGCGACGCACAGAGCTCGACGTTAAGCGTGACGAGCTAAAGGCCAGACCACCTGTGGCCATCACGTATAATTACGTCGGAGGGGTGCTGACATGCAGCGAATGTGGCCGCACATTTGCTGCAAAGATTGGCTACGTCAGTCACCTGAGAGCGCACCAGCGACGCTCTCAGCTGTAGCAAAGCAGTCGCTGTAGCCGAAAACGGCTAGGAGATGATGATGATGATTATGTGTTTAAACAGTAACAGTGGTTTATGGTATTTATGATTAAAAATGGAAGAATCACTGCCTTCAATAGACTCGTCTTTGTAACGAGAAGAGCGTCGGCGTAATAGTACCTAAGTAGTAATGCACTTTATTTCTAGAACAGAATAGGTACCTCAATAACATACTTAATTACACTGATTTCACCATAGTGGTTTTGCATTGTAGATAAGGTAAACGTACTAGTGCTCGACATGCTAATGTCCAATAGATGACACCTTGCTGTCACTTCTACTTAAGTTTCAAGATGACATGTACTGGGACCGCGTCGAGCACCAGTACGTTTACCTTTCTTACATTCAAATATTATTGTATGGTATCTAAATAGCTTGGGTAGGTACTTGTGCAGAACATTATCATTGGGGTTAATTCGAAAATTCTAGCATAGGTATCTATATAGTAGTTATCTACTAGGTACTAAAAAAATACATATTACTTTTTTCCTAAATCTCGCATCGATAGCTTATCGTAAGTTTTTCCATCCTTACTCACCGGCTACCATCGCATCACGTCATGTGACTGGTTTCGTTCGGTGACATAAATGCATCATCGCGCAATAAGTCCCTGGGCTATAACCGCGAAAATCGAAGTTCGCAAATTGCGGGCATTTTTCTCTGTCATTCTAATTACGCCTTCATTGGAGTAAAAGAGAAAGATCCCCGCAATTTGCGAAATTCGGTTTTCGCGGTAGCCCCTCTGTTCTGTCGTGTTCAACCGCACAAGACTGTTATTCCGATTAGCGATGAACATCTCACTAGTATTTAGTGGGATACCCAGTTAAGAGAAGCTGTTACGAATCATAAGGCCATAGTTATAGTGGTTCTTCTGAGTTGAAGGCTCGCTTAAGCCTGTCAAGTGTAGAGCACACAACACGTATTCAGAGTAAGCTCGTGTTTCAGGGAATGCGTTTGAGCGAACGAACGGAATGGAAACCGACTCTTGTACTGCATGTAAATTATGTGAAATAGTTTTAACATGCTGTAATTTCAAGGATATGTGGAAAATGATATGTTAGTGTGCTAATCTGCTTAACTACGAATTACATTTTACGCATTGGTGTTATGTTTCGTTTCACATCAACGCTAAACAAGACAAGACTATACTAGTTTAACGTCAAATGGAATAGAAAGATCAGCAAGCAGAATGCTCTAATATGAGAGAACTCAAGATGCTTTAGACAGCATTAAGGGGCCGGTATATGACGTTTTCGATTTAGACCTCACTTTGTGACCATAATGACCCTTTGGGTCACTGGGTCACGGAGTGTCTCTCGGATGACCTGGACATTGAGAGGGAGCGTAGGGCGCTGGCTGTTCGGGGGAATATGTTGGCCCGCAGGTTTGCGCGATGCAGTAATGAAGTTAAAATTACTTTGTTTAAGGCGTTTTGCCAGTCTTTTTATTCGTGCTGCCTGTGGGTGAACTATACTCAGCGGGCAGTCAGTGCCTTAAGGGTGCAATATAATAACACGCTCAGGATGCTGTTGGGACTGCCCAGGTGCTGCAGCGCATCGGGCATGTTTGCGGAAATGCGAGTAGACGGCTTCCATGCCATTGTTCGAAAGCGGGTCGCCTCCATCATGCGCCGTGTGCGTGGGAGTAACAACGGCATTCTGAGTGTGATCGCTAGCTGTTTGGACTCCCCCATAGCGAGACACTGGAATAGTTTGCATGTAAATAATTGACTGAATTTTAACTATTATTATTATTTATTTTATGTTTGTAATTCCAAAATGTACCTTTTATTTTTTGTGTAAGACTGAATACTTTAATTTTTAATTTTTAATTTTATTATTTTAATAATTTTTAATAATGTATTGTTTTATTATTGTGTACGTAATTTTAATTATTTTAATTTAATATGGATCATCTGTTATCTGCAATAAAGAATTGAATATGAATATGAATATAATTTGTTCAATAAATGTTTAATAATTGCATTAAATTACACGTGAATTTGTTCACGAAGAAACCGTGTACCGACTCATCATGCCATTATATTTTTAATTTGCTATTATTCTCTACAAATCGACACTAAAAGTATCAAAAAATCAAAATATGGAGTTCCGTTTGAGAAAGAAGCAAAACAATTTTGTCTTTGACAGTAATTGAATTATTGTGTGATTTTGAAAGCTAGATAATTCAACTACCAATTTATTATCGATTTATGTTTTTACTCACAAAGACAACACAGAAATTCAATCTCAAATGTAAACTTTCGAACAATTTCCATACATTGACATCACTCAAAATTCTTCTTCAAGTCAGATGCCCGCTGGGGCTGCAACGGAGCACACGTATACTTCTTCAAATGAAAATGACAGCTTGATTTGCTTGCTTTTGACAATTATATTGACATTAAATCATATACGCACACGAGAAAGCATACCAGTAGATAAATTATATTTCAAAAAATAGGGTAGGTACATAAATATCAGCTCGCGTCTGATTTAAATTTGATTTACTGTTATTTACGGGTCATAATGGTTGAAAACCGCAGTAAACTATCTTAAAATAATACGATTACAGTCGAATTTAAGTATTATGTTCCTTCAAAACTCGCTTAAAATGAAAAAAGTTTAAGGCGCTCTTATACTCGAGTTTTACGTTTTCAAGGGGGTGAAGCAGACGCGTGGTAGAACGGGCAGGCGGGAGCCCCGCGCGGCGCACCGCACCATTCCCGCGCAGCACGTTTACGTCCTTATTCTGACGACTTCGGTATTCTGAATTGTCAGTTCCGGGATTTTTAGTTCAGCAATTAATATTGAATAACATTTATTAGTAAATTCTTTTTTTTTTTTTTTTATGAAATAGGAGGCAAACGAGCAGACGGATCACCTGATGGTAAGCGATTACCGCCGCCCATGGACACCCGCAACACCAGAAGGGTTGCAAGCGCGTTGCCGGCCTTTAAGATGGGAGTACGCTCTTTTCTTGAAGGTTTGTAGGTCGTATCGGTCCGGAAATACCGCTGGCGACAGTTCATTCCACAGTTTGGCTGTGCGAGGCAGGAAGTTTCTGGAGAAACGCACAGTTGAGGACTGCCAACCATCCAAGTGATGAAGATGGTAATGTTGTCGCGTAGGGCGATGGCGAAAAGAAGCGGCAGGGATTAATCCGAACAATTCCTCGGAGCACTCCCCGTTATACATGCGATAGAAAATGCAGAGCGAGGCTACATCTCTACGCAGCGCCAAGGAGTCAAGCCGTTCCGAAAGACGCTGGCAGTCAACAATTCGAGCCGCTCTTCGTTGGATGCGGTCCAGAGGGAGAAGCTGGTATTGGGGTGCCCCTGCAATTCGAATTTTGATGAGTACTTAATGAAATTAAAAACCGGACAAGCGCGAGTCGGACTCGCCCACCGAGCCCACCGAAGGTTCCGTACTTTTTAGTATTTGTTGTTATAGCGGCAACAGAAATACATCATCTGTGAAAATTTCAACTGTCTAGCTATCACGGTTCGTGAGATACAGCCTGGTGACAGACGGACGGACGAACGGACGGACAGCGGAGTCTTACTAATAGGGTTCCGTTTTACCCTTTGGGTAGGGAACCCTAAAAATGGTAGGTAAGACGGTGAGTGTACCTAAATAATTATTAATTATATACAACTTGACTGATCATGTTTTTGTAAAAATCGATTTCGACTGGCAAAACATATAATTTTTTGGCAACCGGGTTTTTTAACCTAATTAGACCGCGCTGAATCCGAAATTGCCGGTTGCTTGATCGAATTCTTGACTGGAAGTGAGATAGTTGATATTAAAGGTCCCTTTTTTTAGTTTTTCGTAAATAACTCTTAAACGGTGGCGCATAGCAAAAAATTTTCTTAAACATAAGTAATCTGCATAAAATTGCCTACAAGAAAGATTCCGTACAATTTTTCGCTAGGATCAATATTCAAAGAGATATTAAGGCGGGAAAGTTAATTATAATCACTTTTTGAAGGTCTCTATTTTTAGTTTTGCGTAAATAAATCGTGAACGGTGGCCAATATAAAAAAAAATTGTTAAACGTTAATAATCGACACAAAATTTTCAATAAAAAAAGATTTAGTACATTTTTAGCAGGGATCAATATTTAAAAAGATAATAAAGAGGGAAAGTTAATTATAATAAATTCTAAGGTTCCTTGTTTTTATTTTTTCGTTAATAATTTGAAAAGTATGACTCATAGCAAAAACAAATTTTACACAAATAATAAACATAAAATTTCCTACAAGAAACATTTAGAACACTTTTCGCTAGGATCAATATTTAAAAAGACAAAGCATCCGGTAAGTCAATTATAATTAATTTTAAAGTCCCTTTTTAGTTTTTTGTAAATAACTCGTTAACGGTGTCCCATAGCAAAATAGGTTTTTATGAATAAATAATCTCTATAAAATTTTCTGTAAAAAACATCTGAACACTTTTCTCTAGGATCAATATTTAAGACGATATTAAAGAAAGAAAGTTAATCACAATTAGTTCACAGGTCGCTTTTTTTTCGTAAATAACGACTTGTGGGCCAAGTTAACCACAGAGTGGGTGCCCCACGAGTCACACCGGGGATCCGGCAGACCTCGTCGGCGATGGCGGGATAACTTGGACTCCTTTTTGAGAGACTGGCCAGATGTAGCTCAAAAGCGGGACGAGTGGAAGAAGAGGGGGGAGGCCTTTGCCCAGCAGTGGGACACAACAGGCTCATAATAATAACAATAATAACTCGTAAATGGTGCCCCCGTTGCAAAAAAATATTATACATAAATATTGAACATAAAATTGTCCACAAAAAAGGTTTTGTACACTTTTTCGCTACTATCAATATTTAATGAGGTATTAAAGGGGGTAAGTTATCAATTAATCAATAATCAATTAATCAATAATAATCAATTTCCAGGTCCCTATTTTAAGTTTTTCGTAAATGACTCGTAAACGGTGGCCCATAGCAAAATAGGTTCTTAATGTTAATTAACCCCCCTTGGCTAAAAAGTGGCCTCCATGTTTAAAATTCATTTGTTTACGTAAGATGTCCGTCTTTGGGTCACGAATTTACATGTGTGTACCAAATTTCAACTTAATTGGTCCAGTACTTTTGAAGAAAATGGGCTGTGACAGACGGACAGACAGACAGACAGTCGCACGAGTGATCCTATAAGGGTTCCGTTTTTTCCTTTTGAGGTACGGGACCCTAAAAACTAAAAAAAGTGACATGTGAATTGATTGTAATGAACTTTCTTCCTTTAATATCATTTTAAATATTGATCCTAGAGAAAAGTGTTCAGATGTTTTTTGCAGGAAATTTTATGTAGATTATTTATTCATAAAAACCTATTTTGCTATGGGACACCGTTTACGAGTTATTTACAAAAAACTAAAAAGGGACTTTAAAATTGATTGTAATTAACTTACCGGCTGCTTTGTCTTTTTAAATATTGATCCTAGCGAAAAGTGTTCTACATGTTTCTTGTAGGAAATTTTATGTTTATTATTTATGTGTAAGATTTGTTTTTGCTATGAGTCATACTTTTCAAATTATTAACGACAAAAATAAAAACAAGGAACCTTAGAATTTATTATAATTAACTTTCCCTCTTTATTATCTTTTTAAATATTGATCCCTGCTAAAAATGTACTGAATCTTTTTTATTGAAAATTTTGTGTAGATTATTAGTTATTTTTTTTTATATTGGCCACCGTTTACGAGTTATTTACGAAAAACTAAAAAAAGGGACCTTTAATATCAAATATCTCACTTCCAGTCAAGAATTCGATCAAGCAACCGGCAAATTCGGATTCAGCGGGATCTAATTAGGTTAAAAAACCCGGTTGCCAAAAAGTAATATGTTTTGCCAGTAGAAATCGATTTTTACAAAAATGTGACCAGTCTAAATTATTCAATTTGATTAATTTTATAGCCTTTTAAAATATGTTTACACAATTTATCAATCGTGACTGAATTCCGGATTGGTTAGATGGGTGTGTGCCTTTGCTGCCCAACTTGTTATAAAATGACAATATGACGGACGAATGTCTGAAATGTCACCGTATTTAAGAATTATTTTGCTTTTCTTCGTAAGTATGTTGAAAAACATTGTGTGTATAACATATTTGCATATTTATACTGTGATTACCCATTTTATGAAACGTCCGCTAAACTAGCACAGGTCCGACGCTGACAGTGGTCACGGGCGTACTGGCGTGAGGAATAGGCGCAAGGTATTGCCGCGTAGGGTGCAATTTAGTAGGCAAAATGTTGAATTCATCAAATGATGAATGAAAAAATTAACGTATCGATAAAAGGACAAGCAATAATGAAGATTTACTTAAAAGCTATCGACTGAAGTAAGTTTCATATACAAAACTAGTACTTCTAACATAAGGAAATAAAGACAGTGTTAGGCATGTTTTCAACTTAAGATTCTATCGAGAAAATAATGAGCCGTCGTGTTTCTGACAAGCAATAACGTAGTTCAAGGACTGAAGTTATACATACTAGAAAATAGTGCATGAAATCCTTGTAAAAGTCTGTAAATATGGTGACAAAAAAGTGCATTTTACTACACACCGCGCCTTATAGACTCATCTTTACTGATTGGGATTAATTTTCATTATGCTGGTATTCATTTTGCGTCATTTTAAAAACGTATTTGACTTCTGTACGTATTATATTATAGAACTTTTATATCTTAAAATATTGCCTATTAACTGGAAGCGTTATGTAATTCGTATAAATAATACCTGAAAGTCTTGTACCCTTGTACCTAGATCTGTAATACCATGGATTGCGACGAATAAATGATTATGATTATGCCGTTCGTTCCGTCTATATGTATAATGCGTGTACGTGCTGTTCTCTGAAAATCTTCAAGAAAAAATAACGGCTAGACCAGCACTAAGTACTAGCGAGTTTTTGCGGCTTTGGAGACCGAGATGAAGCTTACAGGCCAATACCGCTGTGGCCTGGTTATTATTATGTATGCCTATGTATCGAATGTTTTATAAATTTAAGCAATGTTTTATTTCGATTAGGTCTACATTTTGTGCATATTCCATATCTGAAGTATTTCCGTACTAAACTTGAAACTTTCGTTAAAACTAAATAAAATAATTATTCCAAATGTACAGTCACCTGCAATTTATGTTACACAACGAAGGCCGCAAAAATATCTGACACGATCTTATTTGTAGAACCATAAGAGCATGTCACATATTTTTGCGGCCTTCGAAGAGTAGGTACCGTCATTATCACCAACTTTGCCCGCTTTTAAAAAAAAAAACACGAATTTCTCAAAAAAAAAATCACATCATATGACTTTTTTTGCTCAGCACGTCCATTGTGATCAAACGCATCAGTTTATTTGAAGACAATTTTTTTTATCGTGTTTTTACCCATTTTTTTGCGTTTTAGAGGGCGGGCAAAGATATCCGGGGTTTTCGCCAACATTGCCCACGTCAATTTGGTATTCAAATACAGCTCGTATGATGATGATGACTAAGGATCACTTAAAGGTTTTGGGCAATCCTACTATTCCCTGTTAATAACTTAGTGATAAGTGTAAAAACTTTTAAATAAAGGACCATGGGCAGAAATGTCCCCACCCACCAACAGAAATGAAACATGTCTCATTTAATAGATCTTAGCAACCTGATGATTTTTTACTATGACGAGGATCGCCATATGTATGGGGTTTTCTTGGAAAACCGTGTTTTGTTTTTACATATTTTTTGCTCATTTCATTGAAAGTTTTTGTTTTTTTATTATACTAGTTGATTGATAAACAAGCATGCGGGGCTGCGTGATGGTAAACAGTCACCGCAGCCTATAGACGGATGTAACAACTCATGGTTATCACGTAATACGCGTTACCGACCATGTGACGTAAAGATCTTATGCCACAATACCCAGTAATTGCACTGCCATGTCTCACCCTTCAAACCGGAACACCGCCATGAAAACATAACTGCTTAGGGACAGAAAAAAACCCCATACATAGGGCGATTCTCGTCATAGTAAAAAATCATCAGTTTGCCAAGATCTATTAAATGAGACATGTTTCATTTCTGTTGGTGGGTGGGGACAGTGCCCATACAAATTTGCCCATGGTCCTTTGCTGGGAAATGTTGCCTACCCGTTTTTGCCCATTTCCATATAAGGCTCGCCTAAGCATTTTACAAAGGCTAGGGTTGTCACTTTTGAGAAAATCTGTTACAATAGTTTAATGGCCAAAAATATGATTTTTGCTGGGTTTTTCATTCGTTAACGGGATAAAACATCTAAATAAAGCATAATAAGACAAATTAAATAGAGTATATGTTTATAAACTTACTTTAGTGTACAAACATAACCTTCTTTTACTTGCGAAGTTGGGTAAATTAGATGAAAGTGACAACCCTAATCCGTTTTTGGTGGTGGGCAATGTTGGTATGGATGCCAAATTACCGGAATATTGCCCACCGCTAAAATTTTTGTGTATTTAGGCCTTTTTAGTTTAAATCTCAATAAACATAATCTATGCTTCATGTGTTATAACTTAAACCCGGAAATATTTGTCAAACGGTTCTCAATTTTTTCAACTTGCATTCATTATTTATCAATATACCCTATAGTTATGCACAAGTTTGGTATATAGTTTTGTCAGAAATATAACCTATTTTCTACTAAAAATAGCAGGGTGGCCATAACTATTATAAATTTTTCTACATTAACGAATTTGTTTAAAATTGTCGTTTTGGGCAAAGTTTCCCTGGAGGCAAAGTTGGCGCTAATGACGTAACATATTATTGCAGGTGACTGTACATAAATGTTTCGGTGATTTTGAGATTATTTTTCAGGTTAGTTTACTAACAATCAAGTTATGCAGATACCGATTTCCTGAACGTATAAGTAGTAAGGTACCGCTATTGTTTAGCGATACCGATTATTTTTAAAGGTAAAACTATACCGGTTGAAATATAAAGATATTAAAATTACAGCAGGGACAACCATTTTTTATAGGTGTACCTAAACCATCATTGGCCGAGCGTTAGCAAAGGTCTCCGTTTCAGCTTGGGCAAAAATGCTTTTGTATGTTCTCCTTTGCAGATCACATTTCTCAACTGATTCTCGTGAAAATTTGTAAGCAGGTTCGATAGAACTATTCTGTTTCGCTTTATCCGCCAAAATGGAATTGCCACCCTGCCGAAACTTTATTTATTTAAATTCCCATTGAATGGATTTTGCACCTTATGAAAAACCGTATAGAGTAGTAAATAACATTTTACATCTGACTTCACACCTTGTTTTTTGTTTTATTCGCTTTAATTGTACAAAACGCGTATCTCGACAAAGCAATATTAGGTAGTAAAACAGTCAACAATCAAATGAATTAAATAGGTACGTCACGTGTGACATGAACAGACAAGGAAAGCAAGATAAAATGCATTGTTTCTCTTTCTTCTTTTACCCTCAAAGGAGGCCAGTGGTCAATACTAAACTAAAAGTCCAATCTTAAAAAAACATGATGGGTCACTGACCTGTCCCAGTAAAGTGAGGTAGTGTGCGTGAAGTGCGCTTGTGTGTGAAATGGGGTAAATTGACAGAATCTGAAATTTTACCCACCGCTACCATCGCCTTAAGAAGAGATTTCAGACCTCGACGTTTCACGTTATTCACTGCAATTGTGTGAAAATTAATTGTGGTGTGTATTATATAGACACCTAACAAGTATACTTCACAAATTGATATCGTCTCTCGAGAACACGACCATGTTTTGAATAATTTACCGGTAGTTACCGCAGGAAACCGAATCAATCGTCTGACCCAATTAAATTTGCCATCGGCCCTAAATATATTGATTCGCTTCCTAAGCATAAGCAGCTCTCGAAAGTTCATTAACTATTAATGGGCGGAGTTATCGAACAACACTATTTTATTATTAACTGTTTGGAATTGGAACTTAATGGTCCATATTAAATTTGGCGACATATACTTAAGAACAGAGATGGGCAAAATGTATTCGAATGACGAATAAAGAATAAGAATAACAAAATTTATCGCGAATGACGAATAAAAATGTCGGATGATTATTCTTACTTGAAAAAATTATTTGACGAATAATTTATTCGCCGAATGAATTGCCACGAATAATTTGTTTATTGGAATACCTTATTAACTTTTCACGGTTTAGAAAGATTTGGCAACTGTGATGTGCAAACGGTTACATATCAGAATACCGAAATTTATTTTACCTAATGTCGAATCACCTATGCTCGATTCACCTATTTTTAAATTACCTAACGATCATTTTACCTAAACATTGAATGACCTAAGTTTATAATACCTAATCTCAATTAACCTAATGGATGAAACACCTAATGAACGTTTTACCTAATGCACATTTTACCCAACGCACGTTTTACCTAAAGCTATTATACCTAATGCATGAAACTCCTAAAGCTGACATACCTAATGGGCGTTCCACCTAAAGCTGATATACCTAATGAATGATATACCTAAAGTTGATTTACCTAATGGATAAAATACCTAAAATTGTTATACCTAACAAATGAAATACCTAAAGTCGATATACCTAAGGGACGGAATACCTAAAATCGATATACCTAATGCATGTTATACCGAAAGTCGATATACCTAATGGACGATATGCCTAAAGTTGATTTACCTATTGAACGAAATACCTAGAGCTAATATACCTAACGCACGTAACACCTAAAGTCGATATACCTAATGCACGAAATACCTAAGGCTGGTATATGTTTTAACGAACGAAATACCTATAGCTAATTTTTACCCGACTACGGCAACGCAAAAGGAGGGTTATGATTTTGACCGGTATGTATGTGGGTATGTATGTATGTATGTATGTTCATTTGTTTCCTCATAACTTCTAAAGTACTCATTATATCTATTAAGATTATGCCTAACTACCTTCAAACAGGTAGGGTACCTACATTATTGTAGGTACCAAAAATCTAGGTACCTACATTCCAAATTTGGGCCATAATAAACTCGAATATCTTTAATCAGGTGTGACTATTATTGAATGCCGGAGTTTTAAGGAAAATGTTTTCATAAAGTGATGACACTGGGTTAACGGTTTAACCGCTTAACTTCCGTTAGTGGGATGATGCAAGTGGCCCTTAATGGTAAAGTGTGCAGATAAATGAAAATAGGTAGGTACTTACTTCTGTATGAAGAAGATTTAAAGCTTTGAATACAAAAAAATACAGTTGTCTATTACACAATTATTGAATTACTTGTATTAAACGGCTTTATACAAATAATTCAATATTTGTGGAAAATTCTTACTCAATAATTTTCCACGATTCATATTTTATTGACAGATACGGCGATTCATATGTTATGAAAGACGTGACAGATAGACGGACGGACAGAGTCATAAGGGTTTTTTGTACGGAACCACCTTTTTGGTACGAAACCCTAAAAAGCATAATATGTATTAGGAATAGCGCTAAAATATATGCATGTAGTGACTGTTTACCGTTATTGCCATTATCTACTAGAGCCTTTGCGAGCTGTCTTGCGAGCCCAATGGTCACGCTATTACGAAAAAAAAGTGCATGGACTTGTAGTATGAAGCCATATGACATATGAGTATAATTATTAATTTGTTGTGCTAACGGTACTTTCGAATCGTAGTCTGATTGTGGTCGACTAAAACTACGATACTATATCGTGTCGTGAATCAATCAATGCACATCGTAGATTTCGACGTTACGGCGCCGCAACGTGACACGACGTCGTAAAATGTCCAGACACGACGTCGTACTGTGCCGCGACACGACGTCGTATCGCGACACGATACGACGTCGTAACGTTACACGACGTCGCAACGTGAGACGATGTCGCGTCGTCTCACGATACGGCGTCGTATCGTGGGTATGTGTGCCGGCCCTAAGTAGATAACTTATTCAAAAATATGTCCCATACTTCTTAATTCGCTGACATAAGAGCTATGGGACATATTTTTGAGATGATTTGTGCACCCATATCTTTACAGTTGACTGTACCTAATAGGTATATCAACTTTATGTGTTATGTGCATTAGGTATATTAACTTTAGGTATTTCGTTCAATAGGTAAATCAACTTTAGGGATATCGTACATTAGGTATATCGACTTTCGGTATTACGTGGATTAGGTATATCGACTTTAGGTATTCCGTGCATTAGGTATATCGACTTTAGGTGTTTGGTTCGTTAGGTGTAACAGCTTTAGGTAATTCATGCAGTCGGTATGTCAGCTTTAGGTAATTCGTGCATTAGGTATATCAAAATTAGGTGTTTCGTGTATTAGGTATATTAACTTTAGGTATTTCATGTATTAGGCAAATCGGTTTTAGGTACTTCAAGCATTAGGTGTATCAAGTTTAGGTAGATCGACCATAGGTATTCTGAGCTTAGGTAAAACAATTATAGGTGAAACGTGCATTAGGTAATTCGTTCATTAGGTGTTATGAGCTTAGGTTAATAAACCATTAGGTGTTTAAAAAAATAGGTGAATCGAGCATAGGTGATTCGACATTAGGTTAATCAACTTTCGGTATTCTGATATGTAACCAATGCAACTACCTGCAACTACCTAAATAGTTACTGTAAATATAAATTATGCGTTGTGAGATTCGCTCTGAAGCAAACAACTGCTAAGAAAATTTGGTTTTCTCACTCTTTTATTATACAGCTATCACTTTCTAGGTCAGACCAGAAAGTTACTAACTTTGTTTGTGAGTAATTCATTGTTCACGCTAATCTTTAGTTTATTATACTACCTTGGCTTATCCTTTAACCCTTAATAATCTTTAACTTCAGAACAAATACACAGTTTAAACAAGTCATATGAAACGTGTTATTATTCGTGTTGTTTATTTGAATGGAATAAGCCAAAAAACTTAATTATTTTTCGTGGATTTATTCGAATAAAATAACGAATAAATCATTCGTCATTTGAAAAGTGGTCGAATGATTTATCCGCGAATAAATCACTCGCGAATAAATCATTCGTGAATAAATAAATCGTGAATTATTGTTTATTCGAATGATTATTCCGATAAAAGTTTTTGCGAATGATGCCCATCTCTGCTTAAGAAACGCCACGCTGCGATCTAAAACCCGCATTGATGACGTAGGCGAGAAAACCACTAGGCTCAAATGGGACTGGGCCGGTCACGTCTACCGCATGCTTGTCATGCATCCGGAGAGGTGGGCTAGCTTAACCACCATAGTGGATGCCGGTAGAGGGACGTGGACGCGGCAGGCCCAAACGGATATGGCGGGAAGACCTGGACAGCTTTCTGAACAACTGGCCGGAGGAAACACCAAATCGGTAGTCGTGGAAATCAAGGGGAGAGGCCTTTCCCCAGCAGTGGGACACTCAAATAGGCTAGGAAAAAAATACTTTAAAAAGAAAATGAGAGTCTGATTGCGCGTGTCATCAATGTCAATGATCAAAAAATTCGCTATAACCGAGGTCGATTCCAAAAGTTCTCATCGACATTAAACTTCAATTTACCTTTTTTTCAGTTTAAATAGCAAGCGCAGGCTTAATCGACGCAATTTTTAGGGTTCCGTACTCAAAAGGTAAAACGGGACCCTATTACTAAGATTTCGCTGTCCGTCCGTCCGTCCGTCTGTCTGTCACCAGGCTGTATCTCACGAACCGTGATAGCTAGTAGTTAGGGAGGCGAATAGGGGAATTTTCGGCAATACTCGAGCGTGGCAGTTTAAGATATGAGAGATACCTTAGACCTAATAGAACAACCTTGTAAAGTATTTAGCTCTATATGTAGTGACGCGCGCCTAGGATAGACGATCAGATTAGTAAAAAAAAATGGATAGTCTGAAATACTCGAGCGCCTCAGATTAAGATATTGGGGGTTGATTTTAGTGTTTAAAGACTAAATTTAACTAATCTGACGATAAGTCCTTGACGCCGCCGAGTTATAGGGTCGCGAACTTGTAAAAAAAAAAACGTTAATCCGGCATTCTCGAGCGCGATTTTTTTATTTTTTATTTTGAAGAATATAATCTAAAACTTACTAAAAATACAAAATCTGCCGGTTTCCGCATGACCGGAAGTGTGGAGGAGCCATTTCGTCTTCCTAAGAACGCGTTGCGGCATATAAGTCGCGAACGATACATTTTACAAAAAAAAAGTTTAAATAAACAAAAAAGGTAATTTTATTTTACACAAAAAAGGTCTCTTTACATTTTTGTCCAAAGTTAAAACTTTTGGACTTGAAGCATCATAAAAACTCAACCAAAAAACCTTTTTCGGTCAGATTAAGAGAACCCACCAACATTTTTGTCAGATTAAAAAAATATGCTTTCAGGATACCGAGATAAACCTCCCCTATGAAAATCTGACGCGCTCGAGTATTTCAAAAAAACTTTATTTTTTTGCATTTTCAAAAATTCATCGTAACTTATCGTCACGCCGAAATCGTCAGTTTTTTTAAAGGAAGCTTCCTTGGGGCCTACTTAACACCCCTTCCGAAAATCTGACGCGCTCGAGTAAATTTTTTTTTTTTGCATTTTTGACTACTTTATATGCCTACCCCCACCACGCAAACCGGCAGATTAGTATACCGTTGTTATCAGAGGCACTCGGGGCATACGTAGTATGAATATCTGACGCGCTCGAGAATGCCCAAGTAACTGTTTTTTTTAACATTTTTGAAAAACCGTACACGCCAAACCCACCGCTAAAATGGTTTTTGCCATACGAGCTTTTCTTTTCGAAATTATTTTATCTTTCGATTTTGATAGGTCTCGACGGCGCCGTTGAATTACGCCATTTAGCTACCTCGCCTCCCTAACTATAGACAGTTGAAATTTTCACAGATGACGTATTTCTGTTGCCGCTATAACAACAAATACTAAAAACAGAATAAAATAAAGATTTAAATGGGGCTCCCATACAACAAAAAACGTGATTTTTGACCAAAGTTAAGCAACGTCGGCCGTGGTCAGTACTTGGATGGGTGACCGTTTTTTTTTGCATTTTTTTCCGTTTTTTTTTTCATTATGGTACGGAACCCTTCGTGCGCGAGTCCGACTCGCACTTGTCCGGTTTTTTTTTCATTGTGACACTTCAGTCACGGCACAGAATAAATAATAGTATTAGGTACAGAAGACTCACTCTCTAACAAAACGCGTCTCAGCGCGATCAGGACAGATATGGTCGCTAGGTGGCGACAGCGCCACGCGCGGCTTATGGTTAGCCACCAAAATTGGTGTGCAACGGATGTACTTTTAGCTACCTGTAGCAAAGCGACGAAATCGCGGAGTGAGCCACGCCTGGTCACGGATATAACATTAAGTACTTCAATAGGAAATATAAATATATGTATATTGAAACTAGAACTATTAAAAATATTGATTGGAAATAAAAAAATCTCGTGTCAATCTTTATGCTATTAAATGTATAGGTATATGATTCACGGACATCGGACCGTACAGAGTAGGTACAATTAAGAGGGTAGTGGAAGACCGCTTCTCATAAACGTAGTCCTCAATTTCCACTCTGGGTTTTGACATTATTGGAACATATTTTTATAAAATTTGATGTATATTAACTATAACTATTTATGCTCCTTCGTTTGAATTTTTTCGATTATTATAATAGTTACGGGTGAAGTAAATTATAAAATTCATACAATTTTTTAAACGCTCCTAATACAATAGTAAACATATTGAAAAAATAGTTGTTGTTCTTAGGCATAGTCCAGTCCAGTCCAGTTTGTTACCGCACAGCCAGGCCGTGAGCTACGTTCCTCCCGAAAACTAACTCTGTCAGTTCCATTGTATCGCTCCGGATCCATGACCAACTCAATTAAAAACTCAAAAGTTTATAGTAAATATTACCTTCAAGGCATAACCTGCCATTAAGTTATTTATTTGCCTTGATTATGTAAAACTGCTAAATCAATAACTGGATACTATTTAAGTTTTAAGTAAGATAAATAAAATAATAAACTGATGTAATTGAACATAAAACTGTTTTATTCAAGTAAATATTCCAATTTATTAACATTATCACCAACAACTTATAAATACAATCACTATTAGTTTATAATTCAGTAAGAGATTATTTAATTAATTATTCATTAATTAATCCATCTAACTAATCAAGTAAGTACATAATTATTACAATATTTACCAACATAGTATTTACTTAACTTTCAATATTCCTTTGGCGATGGTTAACTGAGTGCTGAGGCGCAATGCAGAATGCTCAAAGCAGAATGCTCAAAGCAGAATGATTAATAATGGATCGGTTGGTCCCTTTTATACCCATTTCTACCTGGCAACTGGTTGATCATGCCACTTGTCATTCGATAAGTGACGTCACAGAAGTAGTTTCTCATGTACCTCGTCCATTTATCGAATTATGCAGAATAAAACTATTAGTGTAATCTATTATCAACATTGGACGTCAAAGAGAAAACAGGTCAGTTTTATACGTAATACAATTTGTACATAGAATAACAATATTCTAACACATGCGATTCGTCTTTGGAATTCCCTCCCTCTCAAGATAAGGCAAAGTCAGACCAAAACTCTGTTTAAAATCAAGTTGCGCAGACATCTTTTAGAAAAGTCTCTTAGCTAAGTAAGTCTCATAAAAATCTGAAAGCAGGTATATAGATATATATATACTAGCTGTGCCCGCGGCTCCGCCCGCGTGGAATTCGGTCTGTGTCAGTAAGCAGCTAATTTGTAATCCTAATTTCTCTCCCTCTCCCCTGGAGGCGGAACTTGAAGTAAAGTTGACAGATGGATATGCTAGAGGACTATAGTCCAGATAAAATATTTTACAGTTAGGTACCACTAAATAAAACTACACTCCAAAATCAATAGTTTTTTTCGCCCTTATTAAAATTTTACACGAGATTTTAACGACAGAGTAGTAGGTGTATATCGGACGATACAGTAAGGTATACGCGAGCGAGCGAAAGCGAAGCGGCCTGCCTTGCTAGAGCGCCACTCACCGTGGTCTTGTTCAAACTCCTGAGAAAGACCGCGTGCCCCTTGTAGCCTCAATGCGTTGCGAGACTTTCGCGAATGATTCGATTTTTTTCGGAAAGACATGGAAATGCGTATAAAATGCGAGTCCCAAATCGTTTGACTCCGCAAACGACCAGTGCCGGATTAAGATATTTTGATGCCCTAAGCATTTCTAGACCATGGTGCCCCCTCATGGTAGGGTCATCAAGATTACATTGAATTTTTTTGGTAAATTGAGTGACGTTCATTGCCGCATTACAGCTGAGAATGGAAATCAGTCACATCATTTTTCTAGAAAATTGATAGTGCCGCAGCAGTAACGTTGTAACAGAGTACCTAATGCTGCTGCAGTCGCCATATTTTAGAATGTTATTGAAAACGCGAGCGAATCGAGCGCGAAAATTTTTCGATTTAAAAGCTCAATTTGATAGACAGTTGTACATTTTTACTTTTAGTATGGAAATCAGTCACATAATTTTATCACGAAAATTGACAGTGCTGCAGCAGTAACGTAGCAACAGAGTAATGCTGCTGCAGTCGCCACCCGAATGTCACCTTTGTCATATCTTAGAAAGTAATTGAAAACGCGAGCGAAGCGAGTGCGAAAATTTTTCGGTATAAAAATCGCAATTTGATAGACAGTTGTACATTTTTACTTTTAGTATGGAAATCAGTCACATCATTTTATCACGAAAATTGACAGTGCTGCAGCAGTAACGTAGCAACAGAGTAATGCTGCTGCAGTCGCCACCCGAATGTCACCTTTGTCATTTCTTAGAAAGTTATTGAAAACGCGAGCGAAGCGAGCGCGAAAATATTTCGATATAAAAAACACAATTTGATAGACAGTTGTACATTTTGACTTTTAGTCCCAACCAGGCGCGAATCCAGCATTTCATACAGAGAAGGGATGAGACAGTTTTCTATCAGCCTAGCTTCGCATAGGGCTCGATATTTAAGGGTCTCAGCGAGGTTGTTTGATGCAAGAGAGGTGAAAAGATGCAAGAAAGCAGAGCTTGGAATTGACCAAGTGAATTGAATTGGCGAAGTGTGAGCAAGGCAGAAGGCCCAGCTGCGAAAGAGGAAAGCTTGGATTTGGATCCACGTCCAAGTGTAATTAAGGCAGAAGATCAACTTTGCCGCAAGGCAGAAGGCCTCGCATATAAGACCTAACGCCGAACTGCAAAAGAGTGGCTTGAAATCGTATCTATGCATGTAATCACGACTCTTCTACTGCTCGCTCTTTGGCTTCACTCAAAAGCGCTACTTGATAGGATGCTTTTAGTTTTTGGCTTTCACGGGGCCCCTTATAACACTTTGACAGTTAGGTCTCAGGATCGCGGCATTCGCGGCTAAGGAGCAACTCAGCTTTGCCGATATATCTGGCATGCAAGAGAGCAAAATTCGCTATAAAATCGGTAACCTATGACGAAAAAATCAGCTGGCCGCAAGCCCGAAAGCAAGATATTTTTCCATGACTTTTAAGGGCCTCCGCGTAAGGTCAAATCGAAAGCCTACGATGGAGATGTTCTTACGTACCCTCACTCTCTTACTTGATCCCTACGACCCTTCGTTATTAGATGGGTACTTGTACACGTATAAAAGTTTCATGTAGGTACCTACTCCACGACGACTGCAATGCTGATGCAGCCTGCGCGTTTTTTTGCCTACGGTTTTGGTGCCCTCTAGACGTGGTGCCCTAAGCAAGTGCTTATTTTGCTTAAACGGGTTAATCCGGCACTGCAAATGACAGAGGTCAATGTTTTTTTTTTAAACTACCCACCTTCGTGGCCATTATTAAGTGCTGTATACGTATGAATATGGATTTGATATGGATGCGATATAATTACGATTAGGTATAATTCATGACTGAGAAAATTTATAATTTTAAATAATTATGCAATTATACGCGTGTTGATATGTGTGTTTATTTTACCACCACGTAACTATGTAAACTCATTTTTAGTTTTCTTGATTACTTAATGTTTACTCAGTTCCCCAAAAGGTGGCACTGTGCAATGAGGGGCAATTAATTTACTGTCGTTTAATTTTGTTGTTTATTTAAATCAACATAATTATCTATTCAATTAAAGGACCCCTCAGCAAACATAGGGAAAAAGCGGTTTCAGTCAAATCTCTCGAAATTTTAGTATGATGTAGATTTAAGTCTCCTGACAATTTTTTTATGGGTGCACAAATCTCTCAGAAGTATACTTTCAGAAATATTCAAGTTAATATTTTTCTATTTCTATGAGGTGTTCCCTAAAATCGATACACTGAATTGGTAACTGCATTATAATATGACTTCATAACGTCAGTAACTGTCAGTATGTATCATTTTAGTCAATTCAATGTATCGATTTTAGGAAATACCTGATAGAAATAGAAAAATTTTAACTTGATTATTTCTAAAAGTATACTTCTGAGGGATATGTGCCCTTATAAAAAAATAGTCAGGAGACTTAAATCTACATCATACTAAAATTTCGTGAGATTTGACTGAAACCACTTTTTCCCTATGTTTGCTGCGGAGTCCTTTGTTGATATCCGTACCCTCTCTTCTAAACTTAGAGTTAATTTGGCAAAATCCTTCCTCGGTGGCTTATTCATGTCAACACGTATTAAATTCAGCGCCATCTGTTAGTTTACCAGGGTACTCTATAGTGGTAGCATATATTTGAAAAAAGTTTGCCCCTTCTTCCTAAGTAGCGCCATAAGATCAGGGGCAAACTTAAGTCAATCGAGTGTTGTGGCTACCCCCCCTTTTAGGGGTTGAATTTTTATAGCCTATAACCTGGCCGGGGATGTTCTCGACAGATTAGCAAAGTTTGCATCAAAATCTGTCCAGCCGTTTTCACGTGATGCGCGTTCAAATAAACAGACAAACAGATAAACAGATAAACAGACAAACAGACAAAAATTCTAAAAACTGTTGGAACGTGTTCTGTTATCGATTCTAAGTATCCCCAGCCAACTTTTTTTCGAATATCTTCCATGTACAGACTTTCGACCTTCTTCAGCTTTATTATATGTATAGATATATATATATATATATATATATATATATATATATTGTATTATATGTACACATATGTATATTAGTATTTTATGTACCTATGTATAAGTAAGTATATTATAGCAGTATGTATATTCGAAATAGTATGTTGTTCAACATAAAATTTATGCTTAATATAAAACTTTTCGTACTTTTAATTTTTCTTGCACCTATTACGACTTGTTCACTGTTTGGCCCGAGGGTTAACTGGTGGAGAATGCCTTCTGGCATTAAGTTCGCCTTTTGTACAATTTTTACTGTGCAATAAAGTTTAAATAAATAGTCGTGGTTATACATATAATACACAACAAATTGTGTAAAAATATTTTCTTAATTGTTAATATTCAGGGAGGAATATCGGGACTACGTTATTTGTATGGAGATGACCTCTTACCTTTTAAGGGTCATTGAGATTCCTTTAGAGTATCTGTAGGTATAGTCCTATAGCTTTACTCAAACGGCTCTTAGGATTTAAGAACGTAAGATTTTAATCCGCGCAATTTTTTAAAAGTCTTTAAGTTTTAATTAAATGAAAGATACCTGAAGCGCTAATTATTCCAAGCATAATAGAAAAAGGGTTAAATTAATTATAAAATGAGATCCGTGAGCTGGCGTACCTATTAGGTTTTATATTTTTAAAATATTTTGATGTTGATACTGTACTACATATTTATAATTATTTCGTTTCTAAAATTACTATTACGAGAACACGTTAGGTAATATTATTTATCTGAATTAAAAAGCGAACGTCATACGTTCAACACCCAATTTCAATCACTTTTATTACAAAAAAAGAAAATCCACTTAAATAAATAAGTATATGCGTTATTTAAAGTGTCCTTCTATGGAACTTGCTAACTATGAAAACAAAAGTCACTAGGTAGTAAATTCATCATTCTTTGACAATTTCAATATGGCGGGTTGTTTACATGAGCGCGGCGCGCTCATTCTTTCTTCCGTGTTTACATAGTTAGCAAGTTCCATAGAATGACACTTTACGAACTGATATGTTTAAAGTCTTATTTTTTCTCTTGTCATTCGAGATTATTCAGGGTAATTACTACTGGAGTATTGTTTGGTGCCTCACGTGTAAATAAATCTGGAGGTGGTACGATTTAACAAGCGGTAGAATGTAGCCAACTCCCCTTCGTATATCTACGGTAAAATTTATTGTGATTTCAGCATTTTCACCCCACCCAGATTATCTGCACTTAGCTTCAAGGGCTCCGGGTGACCTTTAGCGACCCATGACTCCACTACTATCTACATAATATATTTGGCAATCATATCAAACACCGTACGAGTATAAAGGTACATTTGCAAATTTAAACGTTTGAAATTGATGTGAAGTCGAAAAGTTCTTATATTTACCACTCTACACTTACAGTTTATATAAAATAGGCAGCACCTACTTCATAGATTTTACTTCATCATCATATCAGCTGAATGACGTCCATTGCTGGACATAGGTCTCACCCAACGATCTCCACAACGACCGGTTGTGCCACTCCCATCTATCGACTGCCTGCGATCGAGCATCAGACCATCTTGTTGTGGGTCTTTTCCTACTGCGTTTTTCGGTACCCGGCAATGTAATTGGATTTTACTTAGATTGAGGATAATTTGTGGTTTCTGTTGCTTGAGATTTTTTCTAGCGATATATTTTATAACTTATCAATATAATTATGGTTAAACATGACACTTATTACCTGCATTAATCAACCTTAGCCCTAGTATATTTTGCATTTAATAATATACTCTTACCTGCCTTGCATTATTTGGTGTCAAGAAAATAAATAAGCATAGCATAGCCAATATTTGTTAACATTCAGTCACCTACAATATTTTCACAAATGTATACAGTTCACTCCTTACTCCTAAGGCACGTCTCCCCTAAGTGATATTTGCCAAGTGCCTTTTAAGCAAGAACCACACCCCATGTAAGACTATAAATGTCGTAAATGTGTGTATCTAAGTCACACGTGATGGTACTCACAGTGAGTGGAGTTGGGAAATCAACCACTTTGTTATTCTTGGTATTAGTCCTTTACTTAGCTACTTTGTTTTTAAATCCTCTTATCATATTGTGGGGTAATTGAATTTATTATTCCTTATGCATTGAGTTTCTTTGTAACTTGTTTTGTAGCAAATAAATTTTGAAAGCAGCTGGTTTATTCTACCAACGAGGTACAGAGTTTATTCCAATATAAAACATTCTAGTCCTTCTCGTCGAACCTTTGTTTAGTGCAATATTCTAAGAGTAAAATTTTACAATCATAATTATGTTAAGATCCCTTAAAGCTACGTTAAATAATCCCACCGCTGCCAGTGCCACCGTGTTGTAAAACACGCGAGCTAGTTCGACACTGCTTTATTATATAGGTATCAATGTAGGTAGGTATAGTATTTCACAAATACCCTTAACTAATATTATAGCAACTACAATTTCTTGGAAGAGTTTCATTTTATTGATAAAATTTTGATGTGGCTGACACTTATGCCTAAAAGTAATTTAAAATTGCTCGCCTACTGTCTTATTAAATAACAAATCTGTTGAAACTTTAAGTAAAATAAAATGAATAATATAACAAATAAGTTGCCTTGTCAAAACGTCGAAGCAAGATAAGTATAGTTTAAAAGGTTTTCTTATACAAGTTTCAGTTGGTCTAGACATCGCCTAACATTACACAAGTTACAAAAGGCGTGGAGAGATGGGAAATCGATTAAGACAAAGGGCCGCCCGGTTGCGGGCTGTAAAGAAAGGGTCTACTTTTTAGATGATACCCTTAACATTTACTGAATTCTGCTGCTTTGATATAATCCAAATCTAATTTCTAATCATTCCTATCATTCGTGCGTTGCATTTACACAACATTATGAATAAGTTTTTGGCAAAAATTTCATTTTTGGTACAAGCTTTTATTGCTGACTGTACTTTTCTTACGACATACAGCTAATACTCATCGAGACAATTCTAAACAAAATTAGGTTGCGTTGTTTCATCACAGAGTTATTATGGCCACCTCCTGTCTCCATCATCAGATCAGCTCGATGGTACCATGATATTGCATTGTCATCCGATTTATACATGCATGCAAAATTTCAGCTCAATCGGAAACCGGGAAGTGGATCAAATTTAACTTGCAAGATTTGATTACAGACCGACAGACAGACAGACAACGGGACAGGTGAAACTAAATAAAAGCTTGTAATAATAAAAGCTTGTAAAATAGGGCGATACCTATTGATTTTATTCATACACTTACCGATTTACACGAAAACTGAATATGTTAACTATCGCTGTCGGAATGGCGTTGTCTCAAATGTAGTTATAGTTTTATCAAAATAGGTCGCATACTGTCTAATAACTACGATTGCAATCTAATGCAAACAGATCAAATTATCTTTTATGAATTGACCTTCAGGCCAATTCAAATGTACACGCGACTAGTGAAATGAAAAAGATGCGGATATTAAAAAAATATATATTCAGTTAAGTATCAACCTAAAGTATTTAAAGGTATTAAAGTAAAGTAGGTATTTTCGAGTGCCTTCATCCTATTACGATCCCCTGTGGATTTCTTTTGAGGAAGGTTAACGAAGATCCGTCGCGAATTTTTCCGTTAGCGTGTATGTATGTTGTCAAATGGACTTTGAAATATCAATTTCAGCTGGAAGGTGGATTTGTTGGATATAAAAGTTGTTTTTACGTAGATCAGTATTCGCTGTGTGCTCGGTGTGTTTACGGAATATAAATAAGCTTGTGATTGAGCTTGGAAACATATAAATGGCTTCTAGTACGGTATTCGACTAGTTTTAATAGCTACGAGAGACGAAGTCGTTTTCGTGAAAGTGCCATTTCAGCGGCAACCTGTCGAACTTTGACATACGATATTAAATTATCTTATTTTTCGGATTATTTTTGTATCATTAGTTAAATATAATGCATATGTGAGCCAGACACTATCAATAAGAATGACGTTCATCATCATCATCATCATCATATCAGCCAGAGGACGTCCACTGCTGGACATAGGGCTCCCCCAAAGAGTGCCACAATGACCGGTCTTGCGCCACCCGCATCCAGCGGTCTCCCGCGACCTTTACCAGGTCGTCAGTCCACCTTGTGGGGGGTCTACCCACGCTGCGCTTTCCGGTACGTGGTCGCCACTCGAGAACCTTTCCGCCCTAACGGCCATCGGTTCTACGGGCAATGTGCCCCGCCCACTGCCACTTAAGTTTAGCGATTCGGAGGGCTACATCGGTTACTTTGGTTCTGCTGCGGATGGCCTCATTTCTGATGCGATCACGCAGAGAGACTCCAAGCATAGCCCTCTCCATTGCCCTTTGGGTGACTTTGAGCCTTCTTATGAGGCACACAGTAAGCGGCCACGTTTCAGTTCCATATGTCATCACTGGCAACACACATTGGTCGAAGACTTTCGTCTTGAGACACTGCGGAATATTGGACAAAAAGATGTGCCGTAGCTTCCCAAATGCTGCCCAACCGAGTCGGATTCGTCGATTAACCTATTTCTCGAAGTTGGACCTACCTAACTGGACAGTTATAACAGGAGTTGGTTCTACAAGAATGACGTTACCAGTAAGTAATGCAATTAACAAAATAAAACTAAATATGAAATGAAACGGTAGAATTACAATATTATTCATATCATTGTTGCAAAAATACAAAATATAATGCTTCTGTTCACAAACATTCACTACACTTTAAAAGCAAAGTTCCCCGTCGCGTCTGTCTGTTTGAGTGTTTGTACGTTCGTGATAAACGCAAAAACTACTGAACGGATTTTCATGCAGTTTTCAAACTCAAACTCAAACTCAAAATATACTTTATTCATGTAGGCCTAGCAACAAGCTCTTATGAATCGTAATTAATCTTAATCTAATTATCAGAGCAATTTATTGATGTTAATATTTCAAAAACGTACAACAATCAGTTTAGCGATGTCGATCCATTTGTGCACAATAATAAAAAAACATTTAAAAATGCGATTGCGAAAAAAATTCATAACAATCAAGTGGAGGAATGAATAACAAACACACGCATACGTACACACACACACACACACACACACACACACACACACACACACACACACACACACACACACACACACACACACACACACACACACACACACACACACACACACACACACACACGCACACACGCACACACGCACACACACACAAAATTTGTAATACCTACTATAGCAAATCCGTAATATTTTCTTTTGTATCTGTTAGGGAGACCTGTTATTGGCTTTATGATTGTATCCTAGTTATAAGTTTATATTGTTTGTTAACGCTGTTGGTCTTCTAATAAAATAAAATAAAATCAAATTTAACACTAAGAATTTCACAAAAGGATCGTCAAACATAAAAAAAAATGTGTAAAAAATACTAGTCTAGAATTTCTAGAATAAAATCTAAATGTCAAAAATAACATAACAAAAGAAGGTACCTACATACATCGGAATATCCATTTCCTCATCAATAATCAAATATACCTAATAAATAAATAATAATTTCGAATAACAATTAATCCCACGTTGTATTATCATTCATGTAGTCTTGTGTGGTATAATAAGCTTTAGAAATGAGTTGACGCTTTACATAATTCTTAAATTTATTAATAGATAATTCAGTAATATCGTTTGGAAGTTTATTATAAAATCTTACACAATTACCCATAAATGATTTTTTAATTTTATGGAACCGAGTGAAGGGCACTGCGAGCTTATGTTTATTTCTAGTATTAATATTATGAATTTCACAATTTTTCCTAAAATTTACAATATTTTTATGTACATCCAGAATATTCTCATAAATGTATTGACATTATAGTGCACTGTCATTATGTCAATTTCCTTAAATTTATCTCTAAGTGAGTCTCTATGGTTCATTTTGTATATTGCTCGAATAGCCCTCTTCTGCAGAGCCATCTTCTGCTTTTCACTCATCAGTAGAGTGATTCTTGAGGAACAATGATATTATAAAATTATAGATAGGTTATTAGGATTACAAAAAATACTTCCATATTTATTTAATTACCTCTTGATGAATTTGTGTTTTTTGATTAATTTTAGCATACAATTTATCTTTGTTACACTCGTAGTTGAACGTAGGTATAAGTACCTGTCGTTTTCTTTTGTGATGTGCGCGAGCTCGTTAGCACGTGCACATCTCTCGCTTGCCTAGGCGCGACTGAAGTACATTCTGTACAATTGTCACAAGTTAAGTGCTTCACGCAGAGAAGATGGCCGATGGGGTCGAAAAGTGCTCGAGTGGAGACCACGGACTAGCAAGCGCAGCGTAGGACGTCCACCCACAAGATGGACAGACGACCTTGTTAAGGCCGCCGGAGGACGCTGGATGCGGGTCGCTTCCAACCGGTACGAATGGAGGTCCAAGGGGGAGGCCTATGTTCAGCAGTGGACGTTTTATGGCTGAGATGATGATGATGATAATGATGATGATGATGAAGTGCTTCAATTTTGGAGCGGGTATAACCTACCTATAGTAATAATATCATTGTTGAGGAAGGTTTAAGTATACAATTTGATAAGGTTTTGTGTAACCCGCGCGAAGCCGGGGCGGGTCGCTAGTGGCAAATAATTTCAATCGAGATACGTAGCAGTAACGACACATGTCAGCTTTACAAATAAATAAAGAGTTAATTTAACCGTGCACGGTCGGACATATTCATCCGCTGGGACAGTTAGCAATATTATTCGATCACGGCACGCGAGGACAGGTGTTAATTACTGTTTTGAGGTTTCATTAAGCTTGAAATGATAAATTGATTTCATGATAATATTGTTTTAATTTTGAAATGAAAATATTGTATATATAAGTTTAAAAGTTTCCCTTCCAATTTATAACATGATTATGATTTCTAGAGGAAAACATTGCATGTCGTAAATCTATTGTTGGTTGTAAATATCAAGCGCATTAGGTATTTATTGTTGGAAGTAATCATCTTAAGTGAAGCTTCCGAGCCGTCTAAGGCTTCCAAGAAAATGTCAACTGTTAGCCGAGTGTCACTAGAAATTATACTGTCGCGGGTAGAGATGGGTAACTACCCGGGTAAATACCCGAGAGCGGGTATTTACCCGGTAAATACCCGATATTTACCTACCCGCGGGTAAATACGCGGGTATTTTCGTTTTTCTTCTAAATTTGATGTGTTTAATGGTATGTGAGTATAAATAAGATTAATTTAAGTATTTTTTTACAATGTTACATAAAATGTATGTTCAAACTAATTACGAAAAGGTTGCTATGAGGTGAAGTTCGATTTTAACATATCAGTCCAATTATGAAAATCGTGTAAAATCATTCCCTGGCTTCCGGAAATGTTTTAAAATGCTTTTAATATACATTAGAAAGATGAAAATAAAGAATACTTATGAATGATGATAAAAAAAAATTGTGCAGTATCCCAACTTGTGAAGCTTATAAGTCAAACACAGTTAGTTTTAGGACAAAAATGTATATAACCTTTTTTGTAGAAAATTATGTCTACTTTAGTTTGTACATACAACACTTTTCGATATTAATGACAGATTCCAAGAAATATGAAAAAGTTCACTTTTTCCCCCCTCCCCCCAACCGCACCCCCCGCCGACCGAAGTTGGAATGTGTATTATCAACGTATAAGTACGATAATTTACTCAAGTCTAATAAAAATACTCTTATGACGGCCTTTTTTAATATTTATTAAAATTGTACTAAAAATTCCTTAGTTACAACTGCAACTGCAACTAAACCATTTCTTTTTAAATGACACACAATAATTACAGCCATTAACTCGGTTTATATCTCCACTTTAACACAAATCGACATGTGCAACAAGAAATGAATCTACCCGTCCATTTGGGTAGATACGGGTAAATACCGGGTAGATGGGTATTTACCGGGTATTTACCTGGGTGGGTAAATTGGGTAAATACCCGCGACCCATCTCTAGTCGCGGGAGACTTCGCTTATACCTATCCAAGCGGCCCCTCGTTTAGTGGCAATGGCAACTGGATGGTTCTCAGGAAAATGTAAAATTAAACGTTGCAATTGCTGTCTGTCTTCGCCGTCCCCAAGTCCTCCCTATATTATATATCTGATAATGGACTATAAGAGGGTGATATCTGTAATTTTCATACTTACAATTCATAACCTTGAATTAGAAAGTACAAGAGGAAATGACAGACATATTTAATTGTGGCATTACCCAAGCATTGTCGGATAAATAAACTGTAATTAATAATCACCGTGTTTATTGGTCAAGTGAACTCTTGTAATGAAATTTTGAATCATGAGATTAATCCAGCTCCTATAATTGACTACAATTAAATGTGTGTGCTTCGGGATACAATCTGTTATAAAAATATTTACGATCATCAGTTTTATTTACTATTTTATTTTAATCTGAGTACCTAAACTGCAGCTGTGCAGTGGGACAATTTTGGCTGCGGGTTAATTTCAACTCTTAATTGAAATATCTTCCATGTTTTACATTATTAACTAAAGTCACACACAAGACACACAGCACATCTTTTTCGCTATCTGGACGTATATGGCACTCTAGTTAATAATGTAAAACTAACTAACTAACTAACTATTTTGGCTCAGCGATCCAAAGAGAATCTTGGCCTCCGAAACGAGAGCGTGCCACCTGTCCCGATCCTGCGCAACTTCCTGCCAGTTACTGACGCGAAGCTGAAGCAGATCCGCCGCCACACTGTCTTCCCAGCGATACCTGGGCCGACCCACCGGACGGCTACCAGTCGGTAATAATGTAAAACATGGAAGATATTTCGATTAGTTGAAATTATCCCGCAGTCGAAATTGCCCCGCTGCACCTTAAATATTAACTTAAAATCAAGTATAAAAAGTAAAACTTTTTAGCTAAGTACCAACCTAATTTTTGGAGTGATATGATATCTAAAAATGAGAGCAACTTTACAAGTAGTGATAACATGGATTCTCTAATTAAAGAAGTTAATAATTTCATGCTGATATTTTATTTACAATTTACAGCAGGTAGGTATTATAAACTGCGAATTATTAACTAGTATTATATGTAGGTACTTATATTAAAAAGTTCCTATAAAATGCAATAAAGGCAACTATAAGCGACATGTTACTATTAGATCGGTCAAGCACAAAACTGTGTTCGCGTCTTTCCAGTAGACATACCCAAAAGTTAAGGGCTATAAAGGTTAATAAATTTAGGTTAAATAATAATAAAAAGGTACCTACTCCTTTTATTTGGATTGTCATTAAACATTTTTTATTTAAATTCACCATTTTGTCGCTGACTGAACATTTTGTTCAAAATCTGTACATGACAATTATCGTTAACTAAAAAGTTGGGTAAGGTCTCCTAAGAGCAATTTGTCGTAGCATAATGTAACTGCCCTCAGTCCCCCTTTAAAAAAAATCCACTGTGTATAAATATTATACTAACTATAAAAACGATAGCATACTATTACACCTTTCAGTTCAAGGCACTTGACGTAACCCCCACACAAAACTCGATACCACTGTCATTCGCCACCGGAAAATAGGTTTCCACGATAAAACACGTTTACATCGTCACTGAATAGGAAAATTTCATTCGTATCAAACGCTTGCCCGACATGGGTTTTGTTCGGCTGTGATTCATGTTGCCATATTTACCTAGCTTCGTAGATTTTATTTTAAAGTGATTGACTATTTAATATTTCCGGTATTTATAAATCTCTGTATAATAAAAACGTACACGTTAAGTGTAACGTATCAATACATTTTAATAAAATGAAAATGATTGATTGATATTAACATTTTGGAAAATATTACAGCCTGTGGCTACAAGTTAAGCACTGCTCTGCTGTTAAGAGCTCCTGTTTGATAAAGGAGATGATAAGCTTATAAATACCTTTTTATCGAAAAATTACATTGGAATTTTGCCATAATAGGCAAAATCTTAAATATTGGCAATGAAGCAGGTCTATTTTGGGCTAAAGTTGTTTTAAGTATGGTTCCCATTGTGTATTTTGATACCTACTTTCAAGATAATAATAAAAAGTATTCAGAACCAGTTTTAACTATGAAAACTAGAAGTTTTCACATAATATTTAAGTACAACTTTCAGCACATCATTTCGCTCTTTGGGTTATTCGTTTTACTATGGGAATTAATGCTTCTGCCTTCCATTTACAAAAAAAATAATACAAATACAAATGCATTTATTTCATTACTTTCATTCACATGTTCATTTACAAGTTCATTGTAACCTTTGCATGTTGAAAGTTTATCTATCTATATATACATATAATAAAGCTGAAGAAGGTCGAAAGTCTGTACATGGAAGATATTCGAAAAAAAGTTGGCTGGGGATACTTAGAATCGATAACAGAACACGTTCCAACAGTTTTTAGAATTTTTGTCTGTTTGTCTGTTTATCTGTTTGTCTGTTTATTTGAACGCGCATCACGTGAAAACGGCTGAACAGATTTTGATGCAAACTTTGCTAATCTGTCGAGAACATCCCCGGCCAGGTTAAAGGCTATAAAAATTCAACCCCTAAAAGGGGGGGTAGCCACAACACTCGATTGACTTAAGTTTGCCCCTGAATCTTATACGCTACTTAGGAAGAAGGGGCAAACTTTTTTCAAATATATGCTACCACTATAGAGTACCCTGGTAAACTAACAGATGGCGCTGAATTTAATACGTGTTGACATGAATAAGCCACCGAGGAAGGATTTTGCCAAATTAACTCTAAGTTTAGAAGAGAGGGTACGGATATCAACAAAGGACCCCGCAGCAAACATAGGGAAAAAGTGGTTTCAGTCAAATCTCACGAAATTTTAGTATGATATAGATTTAAGTCTCCTGACTATTTTTTATAAGGGCACATATCCCTCAGAAGTATACTTTTAGAAATAATCAAGTTAATATTTTTCTATTTCTATGAGGTATTTCCTAAAATCGATACATTGAATTGACTAAAATGATACATACTGACAGTTACTGACGTTATGAAGTCATATTATAATGCAGTTACCAATTCAGTGTATCGATTTTAGGGAACACCTCATTGAAATAGAAAAATATTAACTTGAATATTTCTGAAAGTATACTTCTGAGAGATTTGTGCACCCATAAAAAAATTGTCAGGAGACTTAAATCTACATCATACTAAAATTTCGTGAGATTTGACTGAAACCGCTTTTTCCCTATGTTTGCTGCGGGTCCTTTAATTGAATAATTATGTTGATTTAATTAAACAACAAAATTAAACGACAGTAAATTAATTGCCCCTCATTGCACAGTGCCACCTTTTGGGGGACTGAGTAAACATTAAGTAATCAAGAAAACTAAAAATGAGTTTACAGTCATAGTTACGTGGTGGTAAAATAAACACACATATCAACACGCGTATAATTGCATAATTATTTAAAATTATTAATTTTCTCCGTCATGAATTATACCTAATCGTAATTATATCGCATCCATATCAAATCCATATTCATACGTATACAGCACTTAATAATGGCCACGAAGGTGGGTACTTTAAAAAAAAACATTGACCTCTGTCATTTGCAGTGCCGGATTAACCCGTTTAAGCAAAATAAGCACTTGCTTAGGGCACCACGTCTAGAGGGCACCAAAATCGTAGGCAAAAAAACGCGCAGGCTGCATCAGCATTGCAGTCGTCGTGGAGTAGGTACATACATGAAACTTTTATACGTGTACAAGTACCCATCTAATAACGAAGGGTCGTAGGGATCAAGTAAGAGAGTGAGGGTACGTAAGAACATCTCCAACGTAGGCTTTCGATTTGACCTTACGCGGAGGCCCTTAAAAGTCATGGAAAAATATCTTGCTTTCGGACTTGCGGCCAGCTGATTTTTTCGTCATAGGTTACCGATTTTATAGCGAATTTTGCTCTCTTGCACGCCAGATTTGTCGGCAAAGCCGAGTTCCTCCTTAGCTGCGAATGCCGCGATCCTGAGACCTAACTGTCAAAGTGTTATAAGGGGCCCCGTGAAAGCCAAAAACTAAAAGCATCCTATCAAGTAGCGCTTTTGAGTGAAGCCAAAGAGCGAGCAGTAGAAGAGTCGTGATTACATTACATGCATAGATACGATTTCAAGCCACTCTTTTGCAGTTCGGCGTTAGGTCTTATATGCGAGGCCTTCTGCCTTAATTACACTTGGACGTGGATCCAAATCCAAGCTTTCCTCTTTCGCAGCTGGGCCTTCTGCCTTGCTCACACTTCGCCAATTCAATTCACTTGGTCAATTCCAAGCTCTGCTTTCTTGCATCTTTTCACCTCTCTTGTATCAAACAACCTCGCTGAGACCCTTAAATATCGAGCCCTATGCGAAGCTAGGCTGATAGAAAACTGTCCCATCCCTTCTCTGTATGAAATCCTGGATTCGCGCCTGGTTGGGACTAAAAGTCAAAATGTACAACTGTCTATCAAATTGTGTTTTTTATATCAAAAAAATTTCGCGCTCGCTTCGCTCGCGTTTCACTTTCTAAGATTTGATAAAGGTGACATTCGGGTGGCGACTGCAGCAGCATTTTTCTGTTCCAACGTTACTGCTGCAGCACTGTCAATTTTCGTAATAAAATGATTTAACTGATTTCCATACTAAAAGTAAAAATGTACAACGGTCTATCAAATTGCGTTTTTTATATCGAAAAATTTTCGGGCTCGCTTCGCTCGCGTTTTTAATAACATTCTAAAATATGGCGACTGCATCAGCATTAGGTACTCTGTTGTAACGTTACTGCTGCGGCACTGTCAATTTTCGTGATAAAATGATGTGACTGATTTCCATTTTAAATGTAAAAATGTACAACTGTCTATCAAATTGCGTTTTTATATCGAAAATTTTTCGCGCTCGCTTCGCTCGCGTTTTCAATAACATTCTAAGATATGATAAAACTGACATTCGGGTGGCGACTGCAGCAGCATTACTCTGTTGCAACGTTACTGCTGCAGCACTGTCAATTTTTGTGACAAAATGATGTGACTGATTTCCATACTAAAAGTAAAAATGTACAACTGTCTATCAAATTGCGTTTTTATATCGAAAAATTTTCGCGCTCGCTTCGCTCGCGTTTTCAATAACATTCTAAGATATCGTAAAGGTGACATTCGGGTGGCGACTGCAGCAGCATTAGGTACTCTGTTGCAACGTTACTGCTGCGGCACTATCAATTTTCTAGAAAAATGATGTGACTGATTTCCATTCTCAGCTGTAATGCGGCAATGAACGTCACTCAATTTACCAAAAAAATTCAATGTAATCTTGATGACCCTACCATGAGGGGGTACCATGGTCTAGAAATGCTTAGGGCATCAAAATATCTTAATCCGGCACTGGTCGTTTGCGGAGTCAAACGATTTTATACGCATTTCCATGCCTTTCCGAAAAAAATCGAATCATTCGCGAAAGTCTCGCAACGCATTGAGGCTACAAGGGGCACGTGGTCTTTCTCAGGAGTCTGAACAAGACCACGGTGAGTGGCGCTCTAGCAAGGCAGGCCGCTTCGCTTTCGCTCGCTCGCGTATACCTTACTGTATCGTCCGATATACACCTACTACTCTGTCGTTAAAATCTCGTGTAAAATTTTAATAAGGGCGAAAAAAACTATTGATTTTGGAGTGTAGTTTTATTTAGTGGTACCTAACTGTAAAATATTTTATCTGGACTACAGTCCTCTAGCATATCCATCTGTCAACTTTACTTCAAGTTCCGCCTCCAGGGGAGAGGGAGAGAAATTAGGATTACAAATTAGCTGCTTACTGACACAGACCGAATTCCACGCAGGCGGAGCCGCGGGCACAGCTAGTATTTCAATAAGGTTTAACATGAACCCATTTCAAGTATCCGTTACATTATAAATAAGACGTCAATAAATTCCCAATAGTCTGTAACAATAATTCTTAGCATACCTAGGTAATAATGGTGAAACTGCTTTGTCTTCTGATAAATTTACAATCTAGCTATGAATGTGACCTCTAAGAGTCCTTTAAGATTTATTATCAAACCCGACAACAAAGGTCAACTCTTTATCTATTGGAAATCGTACTTTATGCACAATAAAATATAAAAGCACTTTTATAAGGCTGTTTTTATACAATGGACTAATGCAGGTTTATTTGGTAATTCAAAACCGTAAAAGTATTAAAATCTTTTACAATAGTTGATAACAATGGGTATTGAAACACTGAAATTGTTCACTGTTTCGTTCAGTTTGTAAAGTGGGGATATAGTGATCGACATGTAGTTTTATCATATAGAGGTGCACGCATGCTACCCTACTTTTTTTGTTCAACAGTTAGCACATTAGTACTTAGGGCATTCTGAAAATTCCTGGAACTGGCCACTTAGAAAAAATAAGTCGTTTCATATATCAGAAATCAGAATCCAGAAACTTTCAGTATGGCCCACGTATACTTTTTAAGAAACTTTATAAGAAATGACACATGGGAACGCTTCCCTACTGTGACTTCTTCTACCATGTTTTAATATCTATTTTTTTATATGGGTAACGCCTGCCACCCTTCCTTTAACCCTTTACCAGGCTAAGGGACATATATTTCCCACATACGGTACTTCAAACACGTGTTCTATTTTCGATGAGTAAGACTGACATTCGATTGTCATTTTTGAAATAACAGCCTGGTAAAGGGTTAAAGGAAGGGTGGCAGGCGTTACCCATATAAAAAAATAGATATTAAAACATGGTAGAAGAAGTCACAGTAGGGAAGCGTTCCCATGTGTCATTTCTTATAAAAAAATATAAGAAATATCTATATCATTCTGTACCCAATACCGCGTATTCACAACGATACTAGTCCCAACCTAAGGAAACTAGGTATTATTCGGTTCGGCTTTTCCATCATTTTATTACTTCTTAATCCTCACGACGTTCTTGCTGCGTTACTACAGAGTCCACTTAAGCCTTGACTTAAGCCATATTGCTTTAACTTCGTAAATTCCCAGAGAAAATGTTAGAAAAGAGGCAAATCTCTGGATGGGATGCGTAATGAGTAAATAAACATTCAGCCCACGGATGAGGGGCAGCCAGTGAGACTGAGAATTAAGTGTGATTTATGGGCTTCGTGTGCCACCCTGCGGCGGCTTATTTGCACCGGCCGGTGAAAACTACAGCAGGCGCATATATGAATAACGATATGCCAAATTGCTGGCACAATACATCATTAGAGCTATTGAACATTTTGTAACATACGGCATCTTGCGCTTAAATAATTTACGATTCCAATAAATTTGTTTCCTCATGAGAGACAGTAGGTATGTACTGAAACAATAGGATGTTACGAATAGGAAAATTCAGAAACTAAAGTAAAAACTAGTCGAGTCAGGGTGAATTGAACGTTTTAACCGCGTATTATATGACTATATGTTATTTTATTTTATATTATGTTAGGAAAGTTTATTCATTTTGTTAATACTGTATTAACAAAATGAATAAACTAAACATTAAAATTAATTGGTAGGGTGCCCAGAAGGCTGGTGGCATTGCCATTCAGCGTGGCAATGCCAATTCGCTGGGCAAGGAAGTAACCAGCCCTCTGGTCACCCGTATCATCATTGAGACGCTTCGCTAGCTCCCTAAATATGCAATATATGTTATTGAAGACGTCAATAAAACGCTGATTAATGAATTTAACTGGTAAAATACAATGTTGTATAATACAATGTAAGAAGACAAAATGATAAATATAAAAGGTAAAATTTATTTCATTGTTATAAATATCCAAAATTTAAGACAATCATACTAGGCTTAAATAGTAGGTACTTCTTCGCTCTCTCTGGAAAAGTACCTAAACATAACATATAAGATCTTCTTTCTTGTAAGCAAATAATGTAAATGAAGAGAGCGTGATATACTCTTCGTGCCGACTTGAATAATCTGAGAGCGATCAATATTGACCTTTTGCTATTGTGTCTTTTGTGACGGTTGGACATATTTGCGTGAGTCGTAATGTGATATCAAACCGTCGCGACTAAGCTGCGACCAATTGTTTACACGATACCCTTATATTTCACTGGTCGATATCGACGTTTTCCTCCTTATAATGGGTTTGGAGTAAAGTGGGCCGTTGTGTGCTCTTGAACAATTACACATTTATCAAAATTGTTAGTCTGATTTTGTGTCGTCTAGCTTGATAATAGCAGGAACGATCAACAAATTTGAATATACAAATGTGAAGGTGAATTTGTCTAGTCTTTTCACCTGCATAAAACGGAGGTATTAAATCCTATACAATAAAATGATTAATTCTAATAAATGAGCCAGCAAGGAAATTAAGTTCAACACTGCGTCGGAAATTATATAACAACATCCTAACCTACCATTAGGAAAAGAGTTATACTTAAGTCAAGGCCATCACAAAAACTACGTAACATTAACGCAAAGCGTTTGAAAATACGGGTCAATTAATGGTCCTCACGCAATAGAAAAAAGGCCCATTTACCATTAAATTCCTATACTATACGCTACTATAATTTACCATAGCAGTTAACACAAGCCGGTTTACAAGCCGCATAACCTTCGTGGAACGAGCACTAATCGTAAGATTATATGTCATTAATCTAATAATTTGGTAGGTGTAATCGTAAGCTACGGCCCTGCTATAATCAGTTAATAACCAAAATGGTACAAGTAATAAGCGTATAGAAACAACTTAGGGAACATTGCAATCATGTACATGATTGTACATGATTGTACATGATTGCAATGATTAAATGATCAAGCAAATCAAATAATTTTATCAAATATTGCCGAATCCAGCCTCCGCCACTGGAGGGCTTAGCCACTTTTTTTTAGTACCTATATGATATTTTCTTTACTATTGACGTTTGGTGCCTATGTTAGTGTACGTTGATTAATACATAAACTATTAACAACAAAAGGTATATTATACTATAAACAACAAAAATCAATACACTGAAAACCAGCGGATTGCCGCGGCATCATGCTGAGTGGGGATTCTATTTTAGCGTCCAATGTTTTATTCATGTCTGCATATCTTTTTCTTTGTGTAGGTACATTTAGGTATCGGGCATTTTCCATAGAAAAACACATTCAATGCATCGGGGTCAGCCTTAGTTCATAACTATTTCAAATCGACAGAGTAAGATATTTAGCGAAGGGCATAGTCGCATCGCACCATAAGAGTTTATTTTTACCTTTTTGGTACGAAACCCTAAAAAAAAGATTATTTTTCGATAATTTTGTGATTTATTTAAATATTTCTGATTTAACTAAATAATTCCAAGTAAAATCTCCGCCTTTTGCCGTTTACTCGAACCAAAATATAGTCCGTAGGTACATTTGAAAAGCCTAAATTGATGCTTAGCACTGGCGAGCTACATGGCTATTAGTTACCGTACGGATCTCGACGGCCATCGGGCTTGGTTTACGTTTTAATAATAATGGACACGCAAAACAAATTAACGTGTTTTTGAGGGAAACGACATTTTCTTTTCAACGCTCGGTATCGTTTTGTGTTGTTTATTAATGTGGTTTTATTACGAAAGCCGTAAAATGTAAGGTTGGTCGATTTACAATCGCTAAAGCCTCAATGATTATAAATTTAAATTTATATTTGCATGTTAATGAACTTTTACGCATGTAGGGTTATCATAATGTATTTAAACATACACCTTCTGGCAAAAATTGGATTGTCACTATGGATTTAGGTAGAATTATTTGTAAAATATACGTATGTTATAACTTCGTTATGAAAATGTAAGCTGATATTTGACGAAAACAAATTACTCTGTTTCTTCGTCGGGGTCTCAAAGATTTCCTTGTTGTTTATTTCATGAATAAATATATTTAAATTAAATTCAGAACTGCTGAGAAGTGGACATCTACATTTCTCGTTGTCTCCTAACTTAAATGGATATGACGATATATTAGGTCCTTACCTATGAAATTGGCGTTTTTGTTCATAGATATAAGTCTGATCCTAGTTTTTTTTTTTTTTACAAAAGTACATACACAATTACAATAAAACTACAGTGCACTCAATAAACAACGATTTTACATACAATTAATTGTTATTTTTTATTGTTAAGTGTTCAGAATTAAGCCTTGAAAATAGGTCTTTTCATGTGCTGTCGGTTCGAGTATTAAAATTACTTATATTTTTCTAATGGTATCAATTTTCAAGAAATGGAGATATTGAACATACCTTAAAGGTGTCAAAAATTACTGGAAAAATTTTGTTTGGTTTGAATTAGCCATCAAAAAAATATCCGCAAAATTAATTGTATGGAAATTCGTGTTTCGTTGAAATTCTCCGAACAAAACGCCAATTTCATAGGTAATGACCTAATATTAGGTACAGTTTTAATATAGGTAGGTATGTAAAACTTGATGCATAAAAAACTTGTACAGAATTAGGTATTAATAGATATACAAAGTCCTTATTTTATAAATGGCATTGCGGCCTCGCGCCCTCCGACCCTGTTTCTATTTTCTCTTCAACAAGCTTGGCAAAATGGTATAAAAGTCGCTAAAACCTTGAGGCATAAGTATATTTCTGCTCGTATTTGCCGGTCATTCTGCACGTAATTCATTTTAATTATTCAATTTGACAGAACATCCGTATATAATTGAGCTGATATATCCAGCTTTTAGATTAAGTGCTCATAAAATTTGTATGTTATCAACTGGAAATAGCAAACTAGGGCGGAGAATATTATAGTAGTGTACCTATGTGACTACTACAACATTTGACGACCGGTCTGGCCTAGTTAGACCAATAGTGGGACCGGATTTTTGCACTAAAAGTTTTGATAATTCTAAAGATGAAAAAGTGATACTTATCTGACATGGGACATATTTTTAAGCATATTTGTAAAATATGACGAAAAGTTAGAACGAGCGTTAGATATAAATTAGGTATTTATATATTTTTAGTAATGATTTTTTAATATTGAATTAAAGTGCAATGTTTAAGTTCCATCGTTTATAATATGTATGACGCTTTATAATCACTGACTTAATATTAGAAATAGACACACAGAGCGGAACAAAAATGTCAACAAAATGTGGATCAGAATGACATTAGCTGCAAATTTGCATTGATGATAAAAACGCTTACGTAAATTTTGAGTCAAGATAAATGTTTTGTACGGAAAAGAACTTACTGTCGTAAGCATTAAGTGTCAAATTTGTAAACATTATTACCAACACTGTTAAAACTTTAAGTCCGATGGCACTAAACGTAACTTCACGTTTGTATTTACGTCAAACAACGTCAAACGAGAATAATGAACGAATGGAGTCCCTTTGGTACATTTTAATAGGTATTACTGTACAGAAAAACCGAAGTAATAAATGAAACAAATTTAATTTGATCGTGAGTTCAAATAAAATTAATTCATGGTAACAACCCGTGTAAGTTATCATAAAATAAATTTATAAATTTATTATATTTTCCTTGAAATAAATTCAACTTATTAAATAACTGTGTATTTTAGATCTACATAATACTCTTCGCACTTTCGTTCTTTGCAATATAGTGCACGGGGACATTCAGGTCGCTACTGGTACTGATTGGTTATGGTCTTTATCAAAAAAATCCTGTGGTTGTCACTGTGTTCAGACAGGTTTAACATTTACAGTTAGTCGATGTAAGCCCTTATTGGTCGTGTATATGTCGGAAACAGGGAAATGCGCCGAACACACAAGTGCCGTTTTGCCTTGTTTAAAACTGCATCACCCCTATCTCTTGCTATAATAGCAGTCCACTCTGCACGTCGCATAGGTTTTCTTGGAAATCTTGAATTTAAACATAATATTATATCTTACGAATTCCATATAAAAATAAAAAAGTATTGGCCTCACATCGACTCATTAGATTTTTGTTCCTTCACATCCCTTCTTTGGTACTAACAAAATAATTTATTCAAAATCATGAAATTACCACCAGATTACATAAATTATGTAATGCTATCCAAAGAACTAACCGAAAGAAATACATTCCATGCTTTTTCCTCGTTTTATCATTGTTGTTTTTGCATATTTTTACGACCATTTTACGACATTGTTGACAACTTCACATTTGAGCGGTCCATACAAGACTAAACGAAAAAGTAACGCGTGATCTGTTTTAACGTTACTTTTGCGGGGCCATTTTTTGCGGCTGATTGGGTATCCAGTTCTT